>NC_054740.1:16047189-16347189 GCF_018143015.1 Lytechinus variegatus | reverse complement strand
CCTCATGAAAATAAAAATGACATTTTGTACATAAATTTGAATTTTAAAAATGAATACCAATGTATCACAATAACTTGCAATAATATTTTTTTTTCATTTGTTATCACCATAGCTTCATGACAGTGGACTATTAGATGTAACAGTAAGCTACAGACAGACTGTGATCCAACACAGAACCAATCCATCAAGGGCGATAGGTGCTACTACTGGGGGTCCTCATGTATCCTTAGCACTCACTATTCACAGAGCTTGTGGTCTCAAGGTTTGTCATTAGATTATCATATTTCATTCAGTATACTGTACTGCCCTATTTTGACAAAAGGAAGCAAGTAATATGAGCACTATTTCCTGTATAATTACAAAATGTGTCTGTCATTTACATAGACCTCAATGGATAAGCATGACGGTTAATCAGCCGTATCTCATAGCACACGCAGCATTTTCCTTTGAAATTTGAACTGGAATGAAGACATCAAGTTATAGAATGTAAACACATAAAATTCTCAATTTTGGTTAATATGTTACTTATTACCTTTTATCAAAGTATGACAGAGTATTGGTCATACAAACCTTTGTTGTGATATTGTATTACATGTACTGGATCCCCTCTAATAGAGTTTGTCATGATTTTGATAAATATCAAATCTGAAATCATGGTATTTCATTGGCTAGTAGCAGATTTGTTATAGAAATTTAGCAGTTATTGATGAAAAGCTTTATGAAACAAGAGCAAGTTGTTGCAATGTCTATGGCAAATGAGTTTTCAGGTAAAAACTGATATTCATTTGAAAATTAAACATACTTGCTTAAAAGAGTCATAACCTCATTATCTTCCTTATGTTAGAATCGGTTCTAACTTTGATTTGTCCACATGTACTTTATGTAATGATTGAAACCTTTTTTTTTTTGGGGGGGGGGCATATCCCATATTTAGAGTTGAAAGCTTATATAACATATGTATTTTTGTTTATCCAGTCTGCAGCAACATCTCTAGCTCGTCATGACAACGGGATGCAGTATCCTAGTCAGGTTGGAGTCAATGCATACATCAAGATACAACTATCATTCATGGCTAAGGATGTAAGTATCATGGAAGTACACTAATGTTCCATTTGAAATGGTCATATGTAGGAGTTGTCATTATTTATCAGGCTCTAAAGTTAAGAGATTCTTATTTACTGCTCTTTACATTCAATTTCTTCTTGTTTTTTTGGTAGAATATGTTTGTGTTGATAGAACTCACTCTATTCAAGATCAATGTCAATTGTTGAAAATTCTTTTGTTTACCTGCATACTATTTTTTCCTCTTTCATCTCAGACTTATTGTTCCCTTTTTCCTTTGTTACATTGCCAGATTAGATCAGAATAGTAATATAATACACATCATTTTTTTGTTATTGCACCAGTATATTTATTAATGACCAGTAGACTACCTTTGTAATTATTACTTTCAATCATTCTCTAGTTATATGTAAAACATCAACATCATTTCATTATTATTTTATAGAAATTTTGCTAAACATTGGGCTAGATTATATTTTTTGTAATTTGTCTGTTTTCTATGTTGACATTTGTACGCATTGCTACATTTAAGGGTGATATGCTTCCAAGCAATAGCTATTTATTATGCTTTTATCAACCCCAGCCCAGTATGTAGAACTGCTCCATTCTGTATTGTTTGTTTTTACCATGTATAATGTCATCTACGATTGTATCATGATTTGGTAAAATAATAATAATAACACATGTCTGATGTGCTGACTAGAGTTTTTCTTGCAATTTTCTTGCTCCAAATATAAAACCGCATGAATCATTATGGGATGTATACATTTCATAACAAGTTCTCTCTGCAAAATTGGTGATGCAGTATTGTGTTAATATCTTCATTGTATGAATATGAATATTGGCATAGTGATTTAAATTATATCTAGTGATCAACTTATCAATTTTGAGATTAGCTATTTTTAAAATATACAGTAGTTCAAATTTACATTTCCCTCTTTGATCTTAGAAGAATGGATTAAATTGAAAATGTTGAATGTTAAAATTGAATGAGTGATCAGACATGTATGTACAGAGATGCAAATTCTGAAGCATTGTCAATTGTCAAAATTGATGTTCTATGTTATATTTTGTATTCCTCATCATTTCATTCATTTTCTTAGGAGGTGCGTGTAACAAGAACCATAGCCAGGAGTTTCTGTCCAGAGTTCAACCATCATGTAGAGCTTCCATGCCCCCTCCTCCTAGCTCCCAGGGAGGGGGAAGATGATGAGGTGATGAGTCTAGCTGAGGCATTAGAATCTGCTGATCTCATCTTACAAGTTTGGCATCAAGTACCTGGTTTTAGAGCAGGTAAATAGTGGTAGAGTGATAGGAAGAAAAATAAAAGGTGGATTTTTTTTAAAAAGAAATGGAAAGTTTTAGAGGAGGGAAGAAAGTTGTAGAGTTGGAAAAGAGGGTCACTAGGGGAAGAGAAACAGACAGACATAGAGTGGGAAAGGCTTGCAGATGGATGATGGATGAAGAGAGAGAGAGAAAGAGGAAGAGAGGGGTTAGGGTAGAGACACAAACAAAACGTCACCAAGAGATTGATAAAATAGTTCTATAGACTCAAACTGAATTTGAATGAGAGACAGATAGCATGATAACATACTAAGATTAGATATAGGAACAGAAAGGGGGACTGATTTGATAATGTAATTTCCATTTAATTCCTTAAACAAGAAATTAATAATAATAATGTCATGTTAGCAGGGCCCGCTGGTAGAACAGTTTTCATAGCTGAAGTGGCTTCCCTGGGTAAAATATGACATCATTATTACCATGAGTAATTTCTTGTTTTTCATTTTGTGTCTTTTCATATCATTCAATTTCATATGTACTTCATGTAATTACTTTATCTTTAACATTGACCTACAGGTGATGGTGAGAGACCACATCATATTGAAGATGCATTACTTAGAGGAAGTGGAGGTGGTATGAGAGGTCATCGGGTCATTGCTGACACTGGAGATATACTGATTGGTTCAGCTACTATCCCACTTGTCAAGCTGTTAGCAAACAGAACTGGTAAATAATAGGGATGTTTTCATATCATATAAGTATTCATAGAGAATTGAGAATGTATTGATGTAAATACACAGAGCTTTATCTCATGAAGTTTCCGCCTAAAATTGGCATAAGAAAATTTGTTTGTTCTCATTCATAGCTTAGAAAAAAAGAAAGATAAAATTACACATGAATAGATTCATTTAAGTTAAAGGTGCAGAGGTGCAGAGGTGAATTTTTCTTTTTGAAATAGAATTATATATGTATATTTCTTCCATACAGGTCTTGAAGGTTGGTTTCCCATCAGTCTACCACCCATCGGTTGGGACACCACACCCCACCCTAGGCAGCATGACCCCCTGAGTGACACACCAGATGACACACCCCAGCCCCACCCTAAGCTGCTTGAAAGGGTGGCAGGAGGGGTGGAGCTAGCGGTCAAGTTTGGACATCAAGCTGATCGTGAGAGGGTCATTGATGCTGGACGTAAGGTTGGATGGAGTCCTGATAGTCTGGTCTTAGAGGATGCCCAAGAGATCTGGGATGATGGACCCCAGGGTGAGTGCATCAGGGTTTTATTCCTTACAAATTACTATCAATAACAAAATGTGAGAAAATTTGCTCTTAGCTAATACTAAATTAAACAGTTGTAGTGGACAGGGGAGCAATCCATGATGATTTTTGTCAGTGATTTTCACAGACAGATGTTATTGGCTACTGGGAATCTATGCATTTGTATCGGCTTCGAGCAAATTAGTCTGTGAAAATTCAGGTCTTCCCACAAGTTGGTAATTCTTATAATTTGCTTGCCTTATTGAGAAACACATTTTTCTTATGTATTAATTTATATTAGCATTTTACTGTCTTTCATTGCAACTATATTTGATTCTAATCCAATCCAATTCATCGAGTATTGGTGTAGCAATTTTTCTTTGCGGTGAAAAAGGTCTTCCCAATTTGCCCCACTAGACATACTTATATATCAGATATAATCTGATCACATCTTGCGAATAATCTCAAAGAAACAATTCTTAATGAAAATGATATAAAGTTGTCAGAATAATTACCTACCATGATAACATTTCCTGACACATTTATAATCATCAATAATCCATTCACCTAGACCAAGGGTCATCTAGTTCATTATCCTGTGAAGTGACCATTGATGTTGATGGTGCTTGGTTCCCTGTCCAGTCATCACTCAGACCTGGTCAGTCTCAGCTTGACCCTCACACCAAGGCTTACATCAGATATAAGTTCTACGACAAAGGTGAGTCACATACTTTGTGCAATTTTCCACTAGTTATATTAGGAATTAATGTTAATTTGTAGAAGCTATACCAGAACTCAATTCTTATTTCGTATCAAATGAAATTGACCCTTTGACCTGTGACACAAATATGGATTTGCCTTGTGTTTGAATTTTACATTGCACTTTCATTGTTATTTATTTTGTCTATGTAACTGCAGGATTTTTAGCAGATTGGGTATACCGTAAGTAACGGTGTATTAACCGCACCCGTGTATTAACCGCACCCCCAACTTTGGACTAAAAAAAAAAAAAATTCTCACATTTACATGCATATTTGAGGTACGAAGAAACAAAATCTAAGGTTTTAAGATTTCAAAGTATCCAAAGAGATTACCGCGGAAAACTGCTGTTCTTGATCAATTCATCTACAAATGTTAGAAAGAAAGAACGGTCCCGACAATATTGGCAATTTACACACTCACTCACTGTACCTCACAGTCACAGTGTACACACACACAGCACTGCCATTACATTGCAAACTACGAGTACCAGTCATGCCAGTACATCTTATCAAATTATGATCTGTGTCTTTCCCAGCGTAGGAGGAAGAAACATTCACATTTCTTGCATCACAACCTCACAATCACTTTCAGAAATTTGATGTCTTAGCATGAATTTTGGATACGGGATTACAGGAAGGTTCAAGAAACAAATAAATTGACATTTTTTCCAGTTGTTTTTTATGGCTTCGTGCCGTCTCTCTCGTGCGTGGTTTACATGGTATCTTATGAAAAGCAAACAGGAAGGAAAAAAACAAGCTGGCGCGAAACGGGACTTTGAATAGCGCCAGCTTAAGTCGCACTATAACCACATTACAACGCAATCTCTAAGCTCACTCAACTCTCGCTCAGCGGTGACAAAATATTACCGAGTATGCTTGGCGTCTCTTTTAAATTAGCCAGGGAACTTCACTACTTTTAATCGAGAATAAAGTCAAAATTAGTGTCATGAAGGTGGGTGCGTTTGTTATGGACAACATTTAATCAAGATCGTAATAATCGCTTCCCATTACCCGCGGCTCATACCCCTCTAAACGACATTGCCTGGGCGGCTACGCCCGGCCACTCGACGTGTTGTGAACTGGCAGACATCGTACATGTACGGGAGGGGTTACGGCGGGCTGGCTCAGACCCGTCACCGTGTATAAACCGCACCCCCGACTTTTGCTTCTATCCCGCCGAGAAAAAGGTGCGGTTAATACACCGTTACTTACGGTAGTTAGTGGTATTTTTAATGAAAGTTTGTTGACCTATGACTATAATAAATACTGTGGCATATGTTAGAATCTACATCTCCTTCATTGTCGTATATTTGTTTGTTTTTGTTTGTTCGCATAGGAGCAGTGTATATCAAGCTATGTAACCTGGATCATACACAAGATTGTCATGTGTGTTTTTGATTAAGGGCAATTCCATAAAATATTTCATAAAATATAAAATGTCCCACCTCCTATATGTGGGGCCTTCAGAAAATTTTCTGTCTCTGATTTCTTGTTCGTTTGACAGTCAGTAATGTTCTCATGGGTCCATGACTTGGTCAGTTTATGAAGTGAAGTAAGACTTGAGAAAAATGGGGGTCAGATGTACAAAAAGGTTGATTATTTTACTGAATTGCCTTTGAATAAAAATTCATTGATCTGTTGACATGAGACCTTAATATAAAATATACACTCATTTTTTTAATGTGACTCACCCTTTCATTCTAATATAGGTGCAGTATGTTCCAAGCTATGTTACCTTGATCAGACAGGAGATGGGCAACTCTGTGCTGATCTCAAACACTGTCATGTTCTTCATACCAATCAGTCATCACCATTTGCTTGGTAAGTAATCCTATTCTTAATTATTCAGTGTATGCTTGGAATTTCATTTCACCACTGCTTTTTTCCTTTGATATATATGAAGTGACGACCAACTATCTGCATTTCAAAATGACTTTTGCTGATTTTTCTGATGCAGATAACAGAAATAAAGTGAACCGATAAGCATTGAAATTGAATTTAAAAAACAGCTGTTGACTCAGGAGGGCCACTTGCAAAAGTATGAATTCCTGACCTAATTACAGATTGCAGACAATAGACATACAAGTTTTCTGTGCAAAAATCCCCATTTTAATTGATTTGTTTTTTTTTTAAATCAATATAGTGACATGTGATATCTGAACTTTCATAACAAAGCTTAATCTTACCGTCAGATAGTAACCAGATTAAATCCATTATTTTGTAGGTACTTACGTGAGGAACAATTGGAGGTCCAGCTGTGGCTGAGCTACAGTACTGAACTCCATAAGGAAAGCAAAGCCAGACCTCGGCATAGAGACAAACTGATTGGTTGTGCTTACATTGATCTTTCTCCTCTATGTCATCAAAGGGTCAAGAGGCATCGGGTCAGGTCAGTAATTATTTCATCTGAATTTTATATTAGAATATTGAGTATGCTGGTTTCTTCCAAGTATAATTCCACCAATATTGGTTGCTTATGTGTATTTTTCCACCTATATTGTTTTCCTATGTGCTAGAAATCCTGACTACTGGAATAGAAAACTGTCTTTCGAACAATTAGAATCATCATCCTCCTCCTCATCATCATCCTCTTCCTCCTCATGACCATCACCACCACCACCATCAACAACAACAATAACACCACTACCACCATCATTATCATCATCATCACCATCATTTATCCTCTTACAAAGGGTAACTTACATGATGACATCTTATCCTTCCACTTCTTTTTATCTTGATATTTGTTTTAAGTTTATGCCCTCTTGTTAAAAGTGATGTAAGGAGAAAGTTGTTTGACATAGTTGATATGGTCTTAGGTTTGCATACTTGATAAAAATAAGTTTTGTATAGTTCAACTCAGAGTGTGTTTACATTTTAAGAAATAGTCCAGAACTGGGAATATTTGAAGAATTTAGATTTATGATGGTCTTGTCTTATGATGCTGATGATCTACAAATTCTTCAATTGTCATTCTTACTTTTCATCTTGATATCAACAGTGGTGTGTTTCCTATGTACAAGCCAGGGTGTGCTGATATGGGAGGGGCATGTCTCAGAGCTCATGTTACTATGAGAGTCACATCAGAACAGAAGCCAGTAACAACTCATCAGGTAATGGAGAACATTGATTTCAGAGATATGGAACATTTTGAGTTTTCTACTACATACATTGCAATTAATCAATTAATTAATGATGAACAGATATAAATACTACAGGTATGGAATATGTTAGTCATAATTGTACATGCTATATAAACTTAATATAGTGTTGTGAGGATTTTACTCTTGCAAATTTCAAAAAATTTTATCGTGCAGTCTCTTCTGTATGTTCGTGCTTTCATGGAAGCAAACTGTTGAATACATGAAACAATATATTTTTTTCATTTTTTGATATGTTTATCGTGATCGTGATTTGTTCAGTTTGTTTCCCCATCGTATTTTGTGTATGCTTAATTACAGAACTGTTTTTTCTTATCTGAAATAAATGCAAACTCGGTTTTTACAATCTTGGCAAAAATCATCTGTTTATTAGATTTACGAATTTAATGAAACTTTATGGTGTTCATGGAAATTCATACTGGTTGTTATGAGATTACATTGTCAACTTCCTTTAAATTTTAGTATAAAGTCAGAACTTTTTTTGTTGTAAATCCAAAATGATATATTCCAGTAATATTTTTCACCTCTTCATTTAGACGGATCTATGTAAGAGAATACTGGATGATGAAAGCATTGATGAAGAAACACAACCCAATCAAGACACCAAAGAGAGTGAAGGAGTGCAGGAGAAAGTGAATGAAGAGGAAGGGGATAGACAGAAGAATCAACCAGTTTGGATGACAGTGATAGTGGAAAGAGCCATGCGTCTGAGTGACTTTACTGATCCATCAAGGTATTAATTAGATTCCTTCCTATCACAGACCCATTGAATTAATTCCTGTTTTTCATGTATAAATTGTTTCCATTATAGGTTAATTACTCTACCCATCCCCATAAATGTTCTTAAATGCTATTACTGGAGGATCATATGCCTTTCTATTCTTTTTTTTCCTGTGATTTTTACCAGCCCACTATCTTCACTTATATATGGACATTGTAACCAAACAAATTTTTTGTATATGCTGAATAAGTTTTGAATTCTCTTGTATTTATAATGTTGTGTGATTTGTTCATAAATCTTTTTTTTTTTTAAAGTTTTTTTAGATTTGTTTCATGAATGACAATTGAATCTTAGTTTTGATGTAAATGTCAATATGGTTACCTTTTTTATTTCTAGGGCTGAATCCATTCCTCCAAGCTCATATGTAACCTTCCAGTCAGCCATTGGTCCATCTCCTGCCATTACTCCTACCATACCAAACTCAAACAACCCTCAGTGGAAGTATAGCAGAGATGTGGCTATTAGTCCGCAGCTACTGGATAATCAGGTATGCCCCATGCAATGTATCCATAGTGTATTGTTTTCTCTTCTTGTATTCACTTTCTTGCTGTTTTGATGTAAGTTATATTCAGTTCTTTCAGGTCTACCTGATTGCAGAGAAGATCCGTTGGGAAAAAAAGTTTTATGTTACCCTTACAAATTTGATATCTCTCACCTTGAAGAAAAAGAAAAATTAATATTACATAGGCTATGTAGATTCGAATCAGTGATAGGTCAATACGCCATCACGTGACCATAGCTGCGAGGATCGCATTTGTTATATTCTAGGTTTTGACGTCACCTCAGGGAATATACTGCGTAGTATTTTCAATTACGGCGTTATATCCACTAAGGTGACGTCACTCGCTGCATACAAGTTGCGCAACAAGATAGTTTATTTGATGTACGCGCTAGTGTTAACGCGTCGATTGCATGAAGAACGCGCTTGATGTATTTTCAAAAAAAAAATCTATTATGACGTAGACGGATCAGAGCTGTAGCAAGAATTTCGCTCTTGAACCAGATTATGAATGCAATTTCTGATGGCGAATCCACATATACTATATAATATAACAGATATTGCCTGGTCTATCGTTTTAATAAATAACATTTCAACTCCCCTCCGAAGCTATATTTTTCCCTCGGGATAATATTTTCCCTCAGCGCTGCGCGCTTCGGGCAAAATATATTCCCTTGGGAAAAATATAACTCCATCGGGGAGAGGAAATGTTATATTCAAACTCTAGGTAGGCAATATCTGTATATTATCACATGTCAGTTCTGTAAAGTGCATGTATGTACATCCCACCACCTATATGAGGGAATTTCCTGAAGTGACTCTTGTCTGTTTTCTAGTTCATGCACCAATAGCTAGAAACAACCGCTGGAGCCAGGGTAATATTGAAGGCATCTTTGAAAAGGCTGCAGGAAAACTAACACTTTATTATGCTATTATGCTATATGTTATTATCACATTAAAGTTTACAATGCTCTCAAGTAGAAATGGTTCGAGCAGTTCATGAATTAAAGTACAAGAAAAGGGGGGTGGGGGATGCTGGTTGGAAGTAGAAAAGGGTCACTATTTAATGGTATTGCCTCTCATTGACTCATTAGTTTTCCCTTAGATTTCATATATATTGCTCAAAGCATTCAAGCAAAGTTTTCCACCAGCAACCTTAATGTTTGCTACATATTTATTGTATTGCTGTATTGATCCTTTGCTATTCTGTCTATTCTATAGAGTCTGGTTTTCAAGATTTGGCACCAGATCTCAAGCAAGCAAGGTAAATACATGTATCCTATATTATCTTTAGAATAAATATATCTGTCTTCATTTAGCTTTGCTTTTTCCCATGTACATGTACCTCATATGTCATTTTGCTCCTAATATATAAAATCTTTACGGTCAATGTGTTTCAATCTAGTTTTTACTTGCAAGTTTATATTTTTCTACAATAATGTTACATTCACACAATGAAAGTAATACCAGACTGCATATGTTGACCAAACACAAGACAAGACAGGCATGATCACTATACATTAATGACATGAATAATTCATTATTCCCAAAGATATACAGTTGATCAGTTTAGAGTCACTTTCATTGATAGGACGGTGACAAAAGAACAATTAGCTGTGGTCATGTTTCCATGGAAGAAATCTTTATAGGCATGGGAAGTGATGGAATTGGATAGAATGATTTACAGTAAGCATAGAGGTATTGTTAAACTCCCTTCTTTTTCCCTTCATTTAATTAGATTCAACTTGTGATCGAGTATTAGGTTTCACATCGGTAGATCTAGGACCCCTGCTGGCAGGTATAAGGTCTTTAGATGGCTGGTATAATATCATGGACTTCTCAGGCCAGACACTGGGACAGATCAAGGTATGATAATGATGGTGATGGTGATGGTAGTGGTGGTGATGGTGATGATGATCATGATGATGATCATGATGATGATGATTGTGAAGTTGATGATAATTAGACGTGGTGAAAATAGTGATGTGAATGACAATAATTTTTTAAGATTAAATCTGTTCGTGATTCTATATATTGTTTATAATTTAACATTTTAGAGTTTAGTAACCTCTTGTTTATATGTGTAATATATGCAGATATCAATAACACCAAAGGAATCTATATCACCATTGAGGCATTCTCCAAAACAAAGAGCATTATTGGTAAGCATTCAATACCTCTGTCTTTTGTATGTTTTTAAGAAAAACAAGTTGATTTCATTATAGGTGCTATTATATTACACATGTTTTTATGTTGCTGTGCAATTAGCCAAAAGGTAATTTTCTTGGTAATCGTCTAAAGGAAAAGTAGGTGACACACTTTTTTCCTGGCTGAATAAACATAAATTACCTTTGATCGCCCAAAGAACACATGTGCATCTACCCAACCTTAAGGTTTAAGCCATTCATCACAATGAAATCAAATTTCTTTGAAGGCATACATGTATATTTGGTTTTATGGAGAACTCTCAATATTGTTTTACCCCCAAATTTTAGTTCTAAATATTTCACCAAATCCATTTTCTAGAGTGCCAGTACTGCATATTATGTATTTAAGCTTATTAACACTTGTCCCTTTGTGCACTCGACAGTAGACATTGTTGTAATGAATAATTGATTTGTACTTTCTCTCCACCTCAGGGATCACCAAACAGTTCCAATCTCTTCAGTCGTGCACCCCTCCCTCCTCCTCACTACCTCCTTCCATCATCATCCTCCAACCATCCTGTCAGTGGTCTACCATCCTCTCATCCTGCAGCAAGGAGTCTAGATCACTTCCAACAGCATCTACAAGGGGTCAGGGAGTTCCATGGTAAACTACAAGAGAGACTCAGAAGTAAGTCTTTACAGTAGATCTGGGGAGCATTTCATGAAAGGACTTGTCAGACGTTTTATGATGATAATAATAGGCATTTATATTGCACCATCTATCTAGAAATCTATTGCGAGGTGCATTGTTATTATTATTATTACCCCGGCTTTAGCTCGAGCCACCTTTCAGCGCTCAGTGCATTCAAGGGATTAATCCAACAAGACCTATTCTATCTGACAGTTACCATAGTAACAGTGCTTCTCAGACAATCAACATTAAAGAAAGTTGTCAGATCTGACATCTTGTGGGACAAAAATGTTGATGAAACAATCCCTGGGGCCATGTAGTGTGAAGGTTAGCCTGTAATTGCAATTTTGATTGGTTCCTAATGAGCCTACTGAGAAAATGCACATGCGATTATGTTTATTGGTATGGTACTTCATTTGGTGTTTAATCGCTAATCTTTGTGTTACAAGATAGGGAAGTGTTTCATGAAGTATCTTGTCAGCGATTTTCACCAACAAATTCATTTTGAGCCAATCAGATGCAAGGATTTCGGTAGCTTATAACAGTTGTTTGAAAAAAATTACTGACTATATACTTCATGAAATGGTCCCCAGTTCTCTGTTACACAAAAGTGACTATAATGCCATTCATTGCTAACTCCTGTGGTAACAAAGCTCACTGCCAATCAAAATTAAGGATTCATAGGAAGTTACTATTTGGTGGCAAAGTGGTCATAGTAGTATATTTCATGTAATGGGGCTCTGAACATGATTATCTATGTGTTTATTTGCTTATTTCATATTGATTATATTTATATACTTTGCCTTTCAGATCAGTTATATGAGAATATCTTTGACTTGTTTCCTCCTGACCATTGACTCTCACCATCTCTAAATCTCTTAAACTTCAGCTTGTTATCATATATTTGAACTGCTTAAAACTACAATATTCATGTTGTGAATTTGAAGTGTTAATTTTTCAGTTGTCTTTGATGTTATGTTTCTAATGGTAACAAGACTTCTTGTTTCAGGGTCAGGTGGTCAAGAATGCTTATCTATTTGTCAGTCCCAGACAGTTTTCAATAGTTTGAGAACTGAAAATGCTTGTAATCTATTGCAGATTTGTTATTCACATTCCATTCCATTCACATTATTCACATTCACATTATTCACATTCACATTATTCACATTCCATCGTTAGACTAGGGAGCGTTGTGGCCCAGTGGATAAGTCTTCTGACTTTGAAACAGAGGGTCGTGGGTTCGAATCCCAGCCATGGCGTAATTTCCTTCAGCAAAAAATTTATCCACATTGTGCTGCACTCGACCCAGGTGAGGTGAATGGGTACCCGGCAGGATTAATTCCTTGAATGCATGAGCGCTGAGAGGCAGCTCGAGCTAAAGCTGGGGTAATAATAATAATAACAACGCGCCTCGGAATAGAATATTTCTAGATAGATGGTGCTATATAAATGCCTATTATTATTATTATTACTACAGTTTCCTGTTGTTAGACTACAGATTTAAAGCATGGTTAAATTTAGTATTCTTGTGGGAATATGTGACAGTCATGCTAAGTTTTTAAGAATATTTTTCATTAATGTTCTGTGGTTCTCAGCATACATTGTTGTTGCATCATTTTATGTATGTAGACCTGTTCGGTCCTTAAAATGATACATTTTTTGTACATCCAATTCCCATTTATGTCCATTCTTACTTCAAGAACTACTTTAGTAATAGTTTGACAGCATTAAGACCTTTCATATGAACTAGAAAGCATATACAAATCTCTTCCAGACTATCCAATATGTTCCTGATGGAATTGCCCTGTCTATTCCCATTCTATTTATTTATACATTTTCAGTTTTCCCATTCGATTGGTCTTTTAGAAGACATCATAGTATATGTATCTCATTTCATCCTAGGTCTTCATAGAATGGAGACAGATACAGGGTCATCAGATGGTGGAATCCAACACACAATCACTCAGGATCATCCAGCGACAAAAACACAACAGAGTGACTACCAATCTCACCTTGCAGAAAGGACACCATCATCATCATACCTCTTGGAAAACTTCAGGTTTGTTTCCTCTCTTTGATATCCAATAGAGACTTGTAGTTGTTGAATAGTGAACACACTCATGATTTTCAATGTACATTCATCCAAGCCTCACAAAGCATGGTTTGAGTATCAAAAATAATTTAAGTGTAAGTGTCGCATGAATGCCGAGAAGCTGGTGAAATATAATGATGGTAAGATTTTGCTGCAAATTATCAGTGTCTCCCAACTGATGTTGATTAAAGCCTGGCTAGTGGGGTTTAGTAGAACACAGTTGATATTTTAATGAGAATATGTCATGTTTGATGAATGAATTTAATTTTTTGAGGTTTTTTATTTTTCAGGAAAAACATGGAAGAATTAGATGAGCTTCACCAGCGTCTCAAGACCAAACTTTCAGGAGGAGAGACATCATCTCAAAACCCAGCAACTCATCACCATGGTAATGTCGGTAGTGATGCAGAGAGGAGGCAGATTTCTGGAGATGGTGTAGGTGCAAAGCAGGGAGGAGAGTTTAGAACTTTGGATAATGTGGTTGACGACCACACAGAGTCTCATGGGAATGCCAATAATAATCACCATCAGCTGCATCAACAGCAGTATGATCATCAGTATCAACATCACCAGCAATACCGAGATCAAGATCATCTTGAAGGTCATAGAACTGTCCTCGATGATGGAGTAGAGAGAACTGAATCAAGAGATGATGATGATAGAACTAGTAACTGGAGCACGGAAGGGTATCCCTCGGATGAAGTGTTGCATGGCCACACCAATAAAGATAGAGACAATCATCGGGGTAGTGGTAGAGTAATGATGGACCTAAAGTATGATTATAGCAATAGGAGAGATGATGGTGATTATGGAGATGGTGGTGGTGGAACACATCAATTCTTGGAGGATGGAGCTGCAGGTGGAGATTATGAAGACAGCATGGTCTATGTGAGACCACTGAATGACATATCATCACCAGCCTTCAGTAATGGTTTCAGTGATGATGTCATAAGCCCACCATCATCCAGACTTCGCCCCTTCCTCCCATCTTCCTCTCAGAGTAATACCGTTGAGGATGAGGTACATTCCCATAGTGATGGTCAACACAAATCTAGAAATGTAGATGACCTTTTGACAAACACTGATAGACTTAGTGGTAGGACTGATGTAGAGGAATACTCTAACAACTTTAATGCCTTGGAAGATAATTACCATGGCAACCAAATCAGTGATGGATTCCATGATGGTAGAGGAGGAGTTGAGGAGCATGAAGATTTGCAGTCTTATCAAGGCATGGACCCCACCCACCATGCTGGCTCTGATGGGATTGACAAGGACATGGTTGATGATAGCCAGGCTGAACAAGATAATGTCTTGCAGGGGTATAGAACTAATGACCTGCAGAATTTGGCAACACAAAGTGACCATACCACCAGTGCATCAGATCATACAGATGTCACTTCCAACATGGTAAGGACAAGATCATCTACCGGTACCAGCGGTAGTAGCCCTGATGATAGAGGGATGAGAGACAGTAACCATGACAGTGATAGTATTGGTGGGAGAGTAGGAGATGGTGATCTTGATGATGATGATGTTGTGGAGGATGGCATTGTTTTGACATTGAATGCTCAAGAAGCTGAACTGCAGAGACAGCAACTGGAGTTAGAGGATGCTGAAAGAGCAGCAGCAGCAGTCAGACAAAAGGAGTATCCTTTTTAAAATCATATACGTCACACTTTTTTATTCCGGTTTTAAGAAGATGACTCGTAAGAGAAATTTATTCATCTCTTCATACAAACCATTAGAGGAGGTGCGGTACACACTATATATGATATATTTCTTTTCCTTAACCTGAATTTCTCCCAGACACCTTACGAACACCATTAGTAACACACTCCCTGATTTCTTCTTGCCACCCACTGACCTTGAAGCATCAATGAGGGCGCTCTATAATACTGTATCTGGTCCAACGTCTCACGTAAGTGGTTTTTCATTGAATTCCCTAATGATCTGATCATACTGTCTCATGCTAGTCACATAGGAAAAACCGAATCCACTCCGACATATCATTTCCAATGACGTGCCATCTTTCATTTTTAATTGCGTTTGGTTTTGAGTGTGACTGTAGCACCATCCCACATCAAATATTCACAGTAAATGATCCCTGTTTAGCTTGACTCGACAATATACAAATAGCGAATAGGCATGAGTGCGATGGTGCGAGATTTCGCATGAGGTGAAAGAAAGATGCTCTATTCAACGAGGCGTTAGCCGAGTTGAATAGAGCGTTTCTTTCTTTCTTTCACCGAATGCGAAATCTCGCACCATTGCACGAATAAGAATATTTGCTATTTTTGTTGTACAACGCCTCGGAATCTAGCGAAAATATGAAAAAAACAAGAGTTTTTCCCTCCAGTAATCTATTAAAAAGGGATCAAAAATATTGAAAGCGAAAAGCAAAATCCCACAAGCCGGGCCCACAAGCGCACATGATCTTGGACAGCATTGCGCATTTAGCCAGCGGGCTGTACACGCATTATCACCTTATTCAATGAAATCGCATTGTGACGTCACCTTCTAAGGCCGTGCAATGGTACATTTTGGATGGTACGTCTTGTGTGCAACGGTACGAATGTGTGACATTCAGCCTCCCATTTGATCGCGTATAACAAGCTAAGTAGGCGTTGTACAATTTTGTATAGTTATTCCTCCATTGTTCCATTTAGTCCTTGCATAAGTAACATTTTATAAAGGTAATCTTGTTCAGCAGGGTTTGCGAAACACATGAATAATAACATCACTCAGGATAGTGCCGTGTTGTTTTGATACATTATGTAAATGGAATTTGGTATATGTATTTCAGGAATTGAATGCCAGAGACAGAGCAAAGTTTGAGGCAGCCCAAGAGATGGCACAACGCCTTGGTTCGGGAGGTCAACAGAGGTCACAAGCCACAACTCGTACTCCGCTGCTGTTCTCCTACAAACAACCTACAGCTGACCAAGCCAAGAGAATTGCTAAGATTTTCTCTGCTAAGTTTTAGGGAGGTGAAATGCTGATTTTCTGAATTGATGAAATTAAATGGATGGTGTTACTTTTCTTCTACCAGGCAGAGATGATTACTATGACATTATCTCTACTACGTTATTAGACCCAGGGCCACATTGCTAAAAACATTTTATCAGAGAAAACTCTTCCCTATTTTAAACAGGATTTTTTTTTTCAGTGCTCAAATCAATGATAGAACTCTCTTTTTTTCGAGATTTTGGGGATAGATCTTGAAAAAGGTTGCTGTATTACTCCTTCATCTTTTTTTCTTACACAGTATTCAGTTTGAAAATGAAGGATAAATGAATTAGATTATGAATTGCTCTCTTTTGACAGCTTATTTTCATGCCAAGAAGAATGTAGTTAGCATACCCACTAAAAGCCTGCTGTCATATTATTTCTTTGTTTCATGTGTGAATGATTGTAGTCATCAAATTAACAACTACTTTATACAGCATGATTAAAGCAAGGGTGACAAACATTTTGCCCCACCACCTTGTCATAATAATTTTTATTGGTTTAATGAGATGTGAATGATGTTTAACAGCTTTTATCATTGGATATTGCTTCATAAGCAAGTGTACCTTAGATGAGATAAAATGAAGATAAATGGATCTAAGGATACTAGTACTGGTTTCTAGAGATTTCCAGAGCAATTTTCTCACTGATTTTAACAGAGATATGAAAAATATTAGTCTCATAATTGCATCTGTTGGTTGTCATAAATCTTTTTGTAAGATACATTGTCTTTACGATCGACTGTTCTTGTGGTAAATGATATTTACCAGATATTAACAGGCGTTGATTTAGTTCCTGAGAATGGGTCTCCTGTTGTTCATAAAGTTGCTTGTAACTTAAAGGTCAAGTCCACCTCAGAAAAATTTTGATTTGAATCAATAGAGAAAAATCAGACAAGCACAATGCTGAAAATTTCATCAAAATCGGATGTAAAATAAGAAAGTTATGACATTTCAAAGTTTCACTTATTTTTAACAAAATAGTTATATGAACGAGCCAGTTACATACAAATGAGAGAGTCGATGATGTCACTCACTCACTGTTTCTTTTGTTTTGTATTGTTTGAATTATACAATATTTCAATTTTTATGAATTTGACGATTAGGACCTCCTTGCCTGAAGCACAAAATGTTAAAATAATGGAATTCCACGTGTTCAGGGAGGAATGAATCTTCATTTCACATGACAATGACGAGAAAATAAAAATATTTCATATTTTATATAATAAAATACAAAAGAAATAGTGAGTGATGTCATCAACTCTCTCATTTGGATGTAACTGGCTCGTTCATATAACTATTTTGTTGAAAATAAGCGAAACTTTAAAATGCTATAACTTTCTTATTTTACATCCGATTTTGATGAAATTTTCAGTGCTATGCTTGTTGAATTTTTCTCTTTTTATTCTAATCAAGTTTTTGTTGGGGTGGACTTGTCCTTTAAGAACACCTTTATGAAACACCCACCTAAGCTATAAATAGGGCTATATTTAAGTTTATGGCCAGTGCTGGCTGCAAGTAGAATATTGATCTGAAACTTATTGGATAGTGTCATATCATCTGCCTTGAATAGCAGTGTGCAAGATCACCTCGCATTTTACTCCCAATCTTGGGTGAATTTCAATGTATTACTTAAAAGTTTTCAAAAGGTATGCTAGTGATATTAATCCTGATCATTGAGTATGTGTGATCCCTCTGAACTGGAGACAATAGCTACCCGTATACACAATGACATCTCATAAAATGTGTATGTGTGCGAAGGAATTAAGTGCATTTTTATGCCCCCGTTGGTTCATTATTTGATTGGAAACAAAGTGTAATAAGCACTATGAATGTAACTATTATTATTTTATTATTATTATTCATTTAGACCAACACAAAAACTGTTTGCCTTTTTCTTGCTTATAACTAGCTAGAACAAAGAAATCGTCAAACAAATTATTTTAAGGTCTCTTCAAAACTTTTTTGAAAGTCAACATTCACCAAGATTTTTCATCAAATTATATTACTAGTAATGGTCTAATTTAAGTACTATTCTTCTTACTTTCACTGTCGCACTTCTAATTCAAACCCATTAGAAAAGACCCAATTATATACCATACATGGAGCGTTGTGGCCCAGTAGATTAGTCTCTTGACTTTGAAACAGGGGGTCGTGGGTTCGAATTCCAGCCATGGTGTAATTTCCTTCAAGAAATTTATCCACATTGTGCTGCACTCAACCAAGGTGATGTGTATGGGTACCCAGCAGGATTAATTTGTTAACCCTATCTAGGCCGGGGTATTTTGGGAGTTCATATGGCCGGGGGGGGGGGCCTCCCAGGCCCCCCCCTAAGATCTCGGCCGTCGACCGCGCGATCGCGCCGAAAATTGGCACAGGGGTTGCCTGGGACATAATCTACAAGATTGTATAGTAATTTATTTCATGCGAAACACTATTAAGTGATTATGCTAATTTATGCATAATTAGTATGCGAAATCATACTTTTTCCTGTAACTCCCTAAATAAGGCTCCATATGTACTGATTTTTGGTATAGAAACTCTTTGTGGTGTTCTTAGCAAGTGTACATGAAAAAAATTGTGATATCGAATCATTTTCTTATGTATTATATTGTTTTTTGCAATTATGTATTTCTTTGTTTTTCAATGAAATTTGTTGGGGACTCTTCTATGATCATGAAAAGCATAAAATACATACATTTAGACCAGCAAAACTAAAAATAATCATACATTTATGAATTTGGTTGAAAACACAATTTGCATTGACTTTGTACACGAAATCACGTTTTTGAGCAATTTTCGGTCTGACATGCACTTACATAATGTTGCGTAATTTCGGAACCACATACCCGAGTGACGCGAAATTGGTCTTAAAAGTTGCGCAAGACTTGAAAGTAAAAAGTCAGTGAGCGGCGCGGTCAAAAAATTTCGCGCGGCGAAAATATCGCGGGATTCGTTGGGGGGGCCTCGGAGGCCCCCCCCCCGGCCTAGATAGGGTTAAATGCATGAGTGCTGAAAGGCAGCTCAAGCTAAAGCAGTGGTAATGACAGTGCACCTCGGAATAGAACATTTCTAGATAAATGGCGCTATATAAATGCATATTATTATTACCATTAAACAAAAAATTGTATCGTTCATCATATGTTTATAGCTAAGCAACTAATTGTACAAGTATTATGTAAATGCTGTATTATGATGTAATCTACTTTGATAAAGTTTAGAATGAACCATTTTTTGTATTGAATTGCTGTATAAAAAAAAGACTATTTACCTATGATCTGTACAAACATTTTGAATAAATTGAGAATATTAATTTATCATTCATTGAAACATGCGAGTTCCTAGTGGCGTTATACATGTCTTGTATGTTATCCAAGTGACATGTATTTTCGAGATAACTTGGTGAAACTTACCATCATTCCAATTCCCTTCTTGAAATACATTTAGCTTTCTGCCCTTTAAGTTTACCCAAGCTGAAACCCTAAGAAAAATCCCAATAGGCCAGGACCCTGTCTTACAAAGAGATACGATTGATTTGATCAACCTCAACTGCATGAAAATCCATCAATGTCATAGTTTTTTCTACAGGTGATTTGCACAATGTCCTTAAAACAAAGAGAAGCACACTAAATTTTCAAGAAGTCAATGGATGTATGAATACCGGTATACAGCATATCTAGAAAGTATTTTGAACTTGCATTTTAGATGTTGTCACTGCTGGCTTTCCCTAGTTGTGGTTGATTGGATCAATCATAACTCTTTGTATGACGGGACCAAGTTTATTTTTCATTCTTTTATTCGTATAGATGTAAAATCACAACTGCTTTTTCCTGCTGACCCTCTCTTTTATTGTCTCACCTGCGAAGCAAAGTGAGACTATAGGCGCCGCTTTTCCGACGGCGGCGGCGTCAACATCAAATCTTAACCTGAGGTTAATTTTTTTAAATGACGTCATAACTTAGAAAGTATATGGACCTAGTTAATAAAACTTGGCCATAAGGTTAATCAAGTATTACTGAACATCCTATTAAAGTTTCATGTCACATGACCAAGGTCAAAGGTCATTTAGGGTCAATGAACTTAGACCATGTTGGAGGAATCAACATCGAAATCTTAACCTAAGGTTAAGTTTTTGAAATGTCATCATAACTTAGAAAATATATGGACCTAGTTCATGAAACTTGGACATAAGGTTAATCAAGTATCACTGAACATCCTGCATGAGTTTCACGTCACATGACCAAGGTCAAAGGTCATTTAGGGTCAATGAACTTTGGCCGAATAGGGGATATCTGTTGAATTCCCATCATAACTTTGAAAGTTTATGGATCTGATTCATGAAACTTAGACATAATAGTAATCAAGCATCACTAAAAATTTTGTGCAAGTTTCAGGTCTCATGATTAAGGTCAAAGGTCATTTAGTGTCAATGAACTTTTGCCGAATCGGGGGTATCTGTTGAATTGCCATCATAACTTTGAAAGTTTATTGGTCTAGTTCATTAAACTTGGACATTAGAGTAATCAAGTATCACTGAACATCCTGAGTGCGTTTCAGGTCACATGACCAAGGTCAAAGGTCAATGAACTTTGGCCGAATTGGGTGTATCTATTGAATTACCATCATAACTTTGAAAGTTTATGGATCTGATTCATGAAACTTGTACATAAGAGTAATCAAGTATCACTGAACATCCTGTTCGAGTTTCAGGTCACATGATCAAGGTCAAAGGTCATGTAAGGTCACTGAACTTTGGCCATGTTGGGGTTTTTTGTTGAATAACCATCATATCTCTGTAAGTTTATTGGTCTAGTTCATAAAAAGTGGACATAAGGGTAACCATGTATCACTGAACATCTTGTGCGAGTTAGAGTAGTATTCAAAGTCAGCACTGCTGCTATATTGAACCGCGTGATGCATGTGAGACGGCCAGAGGCATTCCACTTGTTATTCTTCCCAGCTCTCCACCCCTTCTCTCCTCTCTTTTATGTTCCTACCCCTCTTAATCTACACTCTTTATCCCTTCCTTTTTCTCTTTTTCTCCCTCGCTACTTTCATCTATCTTGCCACAAAAACTACTAAATAAAATCCTGAAATATTGACTTAATAATTCAGTCTCATACATTTATGCCATTCAAGTTCATTGCATTATTGATAATCATATTCTCAGACATTTCAAGAACAAAATGAAGACTACTCTGTCTCAACGTTAACCATGATCGTACAATATTATCAAATGCAACATTTCTTCATTTACAGCTCTGATGACCACAAATGGGTCACTATGAATCATATTTCAAATCAAAAATCACATGCATTACACAATGAATGTGTACCATACTTAATGGAATTTCACTAGTTTTATTGTGCCTCCTGTTGGATTATATCACCAGTAACTACCAAGATAACAAAGGTGATTTTCTTGATGCCCCTTCATTTGAGTTAACAATACTGGGCAGGACATAAAAACAGTTCAAAAGTACTTGATAAAACCTTGAGAAACAAAGAAACTGCTGCATAAATTTACTTCTTGATTAGATTCACTCGGGTCAAATAAAATTTAAATCACAAAACTAAAAAGCATAAAATAGAAAAACTAACCAGTTGAAATAAATGGATATAACAAGCATTGGATAACTGGAGATGAACTAAAATAATGGTACAAAATATAATAGCATATTGCACTTGACAAAAATACTATTTTGATAGTAAACATAGTACCTGCATTGACAACAGAAATGAGAAAAAACATTGAGGGAAAAGAATAATAAAAATCATAAAAATCATGATCATTTGCCTATTGTTGGTGAGAATTAATGAAAAAATATCCAAACTTGAACCTACATTAAGATATGCAGTTGATTCAAATTGATCTCAACTAGAGAAAACAAGTACACTGTACTTTGTAATTGAGAAGGCAAATATATTTTTGGAAAAAATAAAATGGGCCAAATTATTTTTCAAATTAACAAATGCTCATGCACACATCCTCTCTTGATAGAGAGAACACTTTGTGAGACTCTTGGGGTAATGCCTTCTTTACTGAAATATAAACAGAATTGAACATTACACAAAAATCTAAGGCTCAGCTTTCATGGAATAGTTTCATCTAATAATGCTTTCACCATTTCTTATGATTGGTATTAATTTTAGTTGGGATAATGCATAATACAAAGAAATGAAGAAAAAAAAATGGATTCTGTACAGAATCTGTATTCCCAAATCATTCTTTTGATTATTATGTCAATTATATTTTGTTCATTCTGTTATTCATATTTACTAAGACAAGTGACAAAACATCTTTTTTGTTCTTTCTTTCAACAGAAGAGAAAATTTTAAATTCCACATTAGTATGCCCTGATTGCCCATTTTTTGTGCAAATCTTAAGTTAATAAAATTGATAAATCAAAATGAATTGGTCAATACAAATATTAACATATACACTGTGCGATAACATGTGACAATTAAAAAAATAATGTTCTTACAATTATATTTGTAAATTCCAGAGATAATTTACAATTTATACATGATAAATAAACTATTGACAAATCTGTACAATACAGGAAGGGCTAAATAATTCATTTTGTGATAATATTGAATCATAAATACATGTACATAAACAACCAGCACATTCTCTATGAAATACTTCATACATAATAATAGTAACTTTATTACTATATTCAAATCATTCTCCAAAATACAATATTCAAAGAGAGAGTTAGTCAAGATTTTTGTATGGGCAGCCAATTGTGACACATACCCAAAGGTAAATGTTAAGCACAGCACTCACAAACTCCAGTATGAAGAGCTATCTGTGAATCAGCACATATTTTTTTAATTTTCTTTGACTTTTCATAAATAAATGCAGCACTAAGTTTGCAATCAATCACAAAATATGATCAATCTTTATCATCTATTGCATTTGCACATTGACCAACATTTGAAGTGTGCAATTGATCCCAAAATTCAAATAAAATGAATATTAGAGCACACAGATACATGTGCATCAAACTTTTTTTTTGGGGGGGGGTCTGCCAAAGTTTAAACCCAAATATTCATACATGTACATGGTTTTAATTTAAACTTTTTTTAAATAATATCATACATTGGACTTTCAGCCTGTCACCACAAAGTCTAACATTTTTACAATAACTATTATCAGAATAATTACGTATTTTACACAGTGGTTTACTGTTGTACAAGTAACACCAACATAATCATGATCATCCATATACAGGATCATCTTGAATTTTAAGTAGTGCAGCCTTCTTGCTTATTCACCCTGCCTTTAAGTCCCAAACGAAAGCTAACATCACTATCTTTATTGATAATTTAACATAGAAATACGCCTAACATTAAAACCTGACGACCCTTATTATTAAAGCAAATATTAATATATCACAAGTATATCTATTTGAAACTAGAAATGGTCATGCACTTATTATGCATGGATTTGTACAAAAAAAATGAAAAAATCCACAATTTATTGTTCGAAACAGACATGACATGAAATACTCCGAAAATTTGCTTTGCCCAATTGATCGTGGGCCCGGCAGCCACTGTGCAGCGCCAGATCGACGAGGCTCTATCCCTTTAATCATTGAACACCAAACACTGTAGCAGCAACTCCCATCTTTTAATGTCTTTTGGTATGACGCAGCCGGGGTTTGAACCCCCGACCTCCCGGTTGTGAGACGGACGCTCTACCAACTGAGCCAACACACCGGTACAAAGAAAGGATCTTGTTACTTCTCCAAAAGAATGCCATATTATGTCATTATCATTACTAATTAGGTTTGGAAAATATGTTAAATGAAACAATACTCTAATGTATGCTAACAAAATGGAAGTTGTAATTTATTTGGTTGCCTGGAAGTTAACCTTTCTTTTTCTGTTTACCAGAAAACAAACATTCAGACTTCAAACATTAAGTATTAGATTGGCTTGCTCTCATTAGGACAAAACTGTTACATTTATTAGACTACATTATATTCCACAGCACAATGAATAAACTTCAACTTCTGAAAGCAAACAGCATTCACATGTGGTCCTTGATTGTCCCAAAACGAATTCATGCCAATTGTACATAAATCTTTTAAAAATGCAGTATCCGAATGCCTATGGATGTATGCATGTATACATTAATACTATAAATACTTTGTCTCTCTGTGTGACAATTACGTACTGTACAAGGCAGCCTTCAAAAATATATATATATGTACATTCATATGATAACATGATACTTTTGAGATGTAGCAAATATCAGAAGAAACCAAAAATACTCAACACTTCTTGAGTAACTAAGGACTTTAAAAAAAACCACACAATATTATGGAAGACATGGATTACCATATTCAATATCATAAGGAGTATAGTACATCATTGAGGTGTGTATGCCTCTTAATAGTTGGCTTCTACAAAGATTTTGAAAATAACACAAAATAAAGAGATATCATTAACCCTCTTCTTAAATTAATATACTAAGTCTGCAAAATTTCTACTCCATGGAGTACATCGCGACTCTGAAGTCAAAATTTAGCTCTCCTGGGGTCCGTTTCATAAAGAGTTGCAACTGTTGTAACGTTGCCATTATGGCAACTACCATGGCAACCTTGATTCTGATTGGCTGCTGAGTCCTGGTTCAGGAGTTGCATGTCATTTTATTAAAGTTCTCGAATATTGATTATCCTATCCCAGTTTCTTCACAATTGGTCTCTTAATAAATATCAGAAAATATTTAAAAATCAAGCATACTATCATACCTCCAAAATCATAAATTTTATGTTTGAAACAAGAAGGGTATTGCCAAATTCATTTGGTCCTGAATGGGCCATTTTTATTGTAGAATCAACATTTTCCTGAAGGATCATTTAGTATTACCATTTGTGCAAGAAAGACAAAAGTTTTATACTGAATTAAAAAATAATCTCTAAATGTCAAATTTTCATCAAATGAATTGTAATGTGTATCTTGTAGAAATTGAAGGATTTATATCTGGCACAGATCCATTGGGGTGGCGGAAGGTGCAGGTGGATTAGTCTTCGGACTTTGAAACAGGGTCGTGGGTTTGAATCCCAGCCATGGCGTAATTTCCTTCAGCAAGAAACTGATCCACAATGTGCTGCACTCAACCCAGGTGAGGTAAATGGGTACCGGTAGGAAGTAATTCCTTAAAAAGCTGTGTGCGCTATGAACGCCTAGCTTAGCCGGGTAATATAGGAGCGCCTTGAGCACCTAACAAGGTGGATATGTGCGCAATATAAATACCCTATCCCGTATAATTTGAAAATATAATGGTGCATCCTATAGATTGGCTTCAGTGCACATCCTGAAAAATGGCATTTATTCCTTTTTCTTTGTATTTGCTTGTCAACTTTTTTTGACAAAGTCGCACCCCACAAAAGTCTGATTCTGGATCAGCGCCTGTAATTATTTATAGCGAAGTCACATCAATAATACCAAATTATATGTCAATCGTAGACCTGTTCATGCTGTTTAGCATTCAGCACATTTAATCTTCACTATCATTTTTCTTTTGTGAATACCAGTTCCAATCATGTTGAGATGTACACATATACTCAATTAATATACAGCATTATTTGTCATGTGAAAATGTCTAGGTACCAACATTACATCTTATTAGATTTTAACTTCAAATTAAATTCAGTTGCACTATCCATTTTCCACAATGCCTGTTTTGAATTTGATCCATTTGTTTTGAATTTGATCCATTCAAAAGTATAGCAGTAACAATACAGAGAACAGAAAATCATTTTCCATCACTCCCTGCATGTATCTGTGCTTTCCGTCAAATTGATCAACATAATAATGATTCTATGCATCACATATTCAATGTTTATAAATAAAAAAAAGTCATGCATTTTCTCATCAGTAATGAAATGGAATGGTATTTTGTCAGTATTATAAGTGATTTATTATGCAGAATGCAGTAATTAGTCTTGTCCAGACAGACCTTATTATTAATGAAAGGAGCCAATAAGAGACATGCCTGAGCCTCACAGAACACAAACCTTAATAGCATGTGATCGTACTTATCATTTTTACAACTGATTGCACATATTAACCAATGGAATCAATTGTGAAAATCAGTCCCAAAATCAATGATTATGCTTTGTGTTACTGGCCCCAGGTTATCATTGCTGAGATGTGACTGACTAGGGATTCCCCATCCCCAACCCACATTAAACTCTCTCATCACATAGCACACAATCATTAGCTAATCTATAACTTGAACTCTATTTGGTCTTTGCTTGTTGGATGGGATGTTGATTACAGCCTTCATATTCCAGTATCTACAACTGTGTGGTTGGGATCTAGGGAAGGAAACAATCTCTTCAGGGCATCTATCGTCCCTAGAACGGTTCTGATGAATTAAACAAAAGGAATAACAGAAATAAAAGCATATTATAATTTACAATACGGAAGTAAGCCAAAACCTACAACTTCAATATAGCACAATGAGAAGAAAACGTGTGCAAGTAATCTTTGTTTCTCAAATAAAACAGGTTGTAAAGAAATGTTGAATACATTGTAGCTGCACATGAAAAGGGGGAGGGGTATTCTAGAGTACACAAATCAGACAACCTACATTGTACACTTATCATCGCTTCCTCCTCCTCCATAAACTCATAATTTACAAGATTTTCTCAGAATCTCTGAGTGTCATGAAAGTTGTCATCACAGAACAATTTTTAGTGGCAGTATAAAGAACTAAGCATGCACATATGCATGTCTATTTTCCCTTGAAAAAATGACTGAAAATTGTCAAATAGCCACAGAAATTTAGTCAATATACACAACTAATACATGAAGCTCGCATGTACACACTGAATAAGCTTTTATAAAATGTGCATTATGAACTTTGAAGTTGGAGCATCAAATATCATGTAAATAAGGACAATAATGTGAACCCTCAAATATTCATGCTCTGCAACTATTAATGATGTGTGTAAGTTAATAGCATAAAATGATATCAAATTTGTCTTGCATCAATAAAATACTGAAAGATCAAAAACTTACGCTAAACAACCCATAAATATGAGTAGTACATCTAAAATCTTGGCAAAACATGAACGAGACCTGCAAGGAAAACAAACATGAACGATCAATATCATTCTACTTTTATTAACATTGTAAAAACTGAACACAGCTAAATAAACATAATATTACTCTTGATCAAACATACATGTACATTCAGAATTTTCTTATCATAAACCTCGTACCTCATCAATATGCAGGAATTAAATAGGAACTCTCAATTTTGAACCCTAAAATTTGATTTGTTGACAACTTTATGCAAAGAATGACTTGAGTTATGATAAATATGTATTAATATATATTAACATTGTAAAAACTGAACACAGCTAAATAAACATAATATTACTCTTGATCAAACATACATGTACATACAGAATTTTGTTATCATAAACCTCGTACCTCATCAATATGCAGGAATTAAATAGGAACTCTCAATTTTGAACCCTAAAATTTGATTTGTTGACAACTTTATGCAAAGAATGACTTGAGTTATGATAAATATGTATTAATATATATTAACATTGTAAAAACTGAACACAGCTAAATAAACATAATATTACTCTTGATCAAACATACATGTACATACAGAATTTTGTTATCATAAACCTTGTACCTCATCAATATGCAGGAATTAAATAGGAACTCTCAATTTTGAACCCTAAAATTTGATTTGTTGACAACTTTATGCAAAGAATGACTTGAGTTATGATAAATATGTATTAATATATATTAACATTGTAAAAACTGAACACAGCTAAATAAACATAATATTACTCTTGATCAAACATACATGTACATACAGAATTTTGTTATCATAAACCTTGTACCTCATCAATATGCAGGAATTAAATAGGAACTCTCAATTTTGAACCCTAAAATTTGATTTGTTGACAACTTTATGCAAAGAATGACTTGAGTTATGATAAATATGTATTAATATATATTAACATTGTAAAAACTGAACACAGCTAAATAAACATAATATTACTCTTGATCAAACATACATGTACATACAGAATTTTGTTATCATAAACCTTGTACCTCATCAATATGCAGGAATTAAATAGGAACTCTCAATTTTGAACCCTAAAATTTGATTAAATGACACCTTCATGCAAAGAATTGCTTGAATAATGATAAACGTGTATTGTATCTTGGGCTGAATTTAATTTCCCAAGGTTTCTTCATGAATACAGACATATAAAATCAAAATTTTATATCAATGAAAAATTTTAAATACTGAAAGAATATGTCGAAAATAGTACACTAATAATAAGTGAAATCTGTTCCAATTTAAAAATTTATGTAAATGATTGTAAAAGTAACTTACTCTTGGAATATCCTCCAATGTATAAGCCCCGGTAGAATAAATGCTAAGAGGGTGCAACATGTCGCCCCCACTAATGCCATGAGGGTAGTAAAGTTTGGTATTAACACCACCACCACAGCAGTCAATAAAACCATCCCTAGTCGCAGAAAATTCTAAAGAGATATAAAATGAAACATGACTTTAATAGATATGTAAAATTCCTTCCAAATTATTAAAAGAGCAGCAATAACTCATAGACTCTGTCAAATTGAATGGATAGCCATGTATGTACCTTTACACATGCTACAGATTTTGTTATCATTTCATATCACGTAAGTTCATGAAAGAACTTTATGGACAGCAGTATGCCAATTACTGATTGAGCCACCCTACTAAAAAAAAAATTTGAGTAAACAAATTAGTTCACAAAAAATCCACTATACAATATCATAATTATGGATAAGTAGACATATCTAGATGACAGTGAAAAGGTCCAGGGAAGAATTTCAAGAAAGGACTTGCCAGACATTTTATCCGACAACTCCTGTTTTATCTGACAGTTACCATAGTAACAGTGCTTCTCAGCCAATCAAAATCAAGGAAAGTTGTCAGGTTAGTCAGACGAAAATGTTAATGATACACTCTCCAGGGGGCCCATTTCATAAAGAGTTACAACTATTGTAACTGTGCCATTATGCCAACTACCGTGGGAACAGGGCTCAGAAGCCAATCAAAGTTGCCATGGTAGTTGCCATAATGACAAAGTTACAACAGTTGAAACTCTTTATGAAACGGGCCCCTGGTGGGTGTTTCATAAAGCTATATGTTAAGTTACGCACAACTTTACCAGCGACTGGAACGTGTTCTTAGGAGCCAAGACAGCTACATAGGGATATACCATGTAGCATGAGAAAGGCTCACCAATCGTTCATAAAGTAATTCATAAATTATGAACAGCTTTATGAAAAAACCCATCAGGGGCCCATAACACAAAGCTTAGCAATGATCGTAGAATGTTTTTTTAAGATTAATTGCATTGACTACAATGTACAATCAATCATGAAAATCAAGCATACGATCAATTGCTAACCTTTGTGTTACCGGACCCAGTTATTCATTTTAGATCTTATTTAGTTCGACTTAATTTTTTTATGAAACACTCCTCTTGAATTATGAGGTTGTTACCTTTATACCAACATTGCTGAGTACAAGAAAATAAGGTTCAGACTTACCCCTTTAATAACCTCATTATTAGGGTCATTTATCAATCTCTTCTCCATGATTCTTATAACAGGGAACATCATGACAGGGTATGTGAAGTATAAAGAGAATGATAATAGAGCCTGTACAGCATGGGGTAATACACCATCTGGTAGATTGAGAGTAATGATGTTCATGGTTTCAGGACCAAAAGACTGTCAATGAAAGATGTCAAAGAAAACAGAACAGTGAACTAAGAAATTAATTTATCTGAAGTGCTCGGTTTGAAAAGACACCATTTCAATTTTTTTAAAGAAAAATAAGGATGAATTTAGATAATTATTCATCTAGGTACCTCTAGTTTAAAATAAATTACAATTTCAATCTAAAAAGCAGCCATGAACAAAAATTATCTAATGTCGCTTATCCACATAAAAGTTTTTACATAATTGAAGAAAAAAACCCATTTTTTTCCAAAGTTTAATACAATGAAAGATATAGCTATAGTAGCCAAGGAAATCATTTGACTGATCAACCATCCACATCCTCAGATATTTTAAGATTCAAGTCCTGGGATTTTGGCAATACATGGAAGAAGGTAACAGACCACATCAAAGACCCCTGTTACATCTGAGAGATTCCCTACCTCGGGCCGGCCCGGGGCCTACCTCGGGTCGAAAAGATGTAAACATCCCAAACCTACCTCGGGCCACCTTTTAGCGAACCTACCCGAGACCACATCCAGAGGTAGTCTCGGCTAGGTATCGGGCCGGCCCCGGTCCACCGATTCGTAGATGTAAACGCACACAAGCTTTCAAACCTACCTCGGTCCGTTCGCCAGCTGTCAAATTACGTCATAGCGCGCGCTATCCCCTCCCCAGCCCCGTCGTTCTTCGAATGTTCTGCGGCATGCGACATGTGAATTGGGATTGATAAAGTTTTTGATTTGAGTGGAAAGAAGGAAGCATTTTGAACGTATCCTTTTCAAGTTTAACGACTGCTGGGATCATCAGCATTCTTCCAGAATAACGAAATGTAAACAACTTCAATTAGCGCGCGCAAATTATTCAAAGCCTAGATCGAGAGTGCACTTTGGTGTCAGCAATATCGGATACCGCTCGAAACCATACTGATGGGGAGGGAATCAACGCTGTGATGTAAACAGACCACATTTCGGACTCGGTCCGTTCGCGAAGCTAATCCACCAATAGTCCAGTCAAGGTTGCAAGTGGACTCGGTCGGGTCTCGGGTAGGAAACTTTCAGATGTAACAGGGGTCAAAGACTATTATGCTTTAATACACATTTTCTAGTGCTCCCAGTCCCTATAAATGCCAGCTCAGTCTCCAACAGGTTGACAAAAATCATGTTTGAGACTTCAATGCATGCAGGAAATATCAGCAGCTATCACCAGGAATGCAGATATTGAAGAATAGGAATTGACAGAGTGTGATTCTTTCAAAAAGCTGCCATTAAATGTATCTTAGGCTTTGTTGAATATCTATTTAAAGCATAATACAGAATTGAGAAAATGCTACAATATTAACCGAGTAAATGTTGTTAGCAGGTATAAACTATTTCAGGAGATAAAGTGAAGTTTCTGTTACATTGTTTGGATGAAAATAATACTGTTTTAAGTGATTGTGATAATTATATAGATAAGATTAACTTTCAGGATCATTGATCCAAATTTCAGTATGATTTCATAAAAAAATTACATATTTTCCCAATGTGTAGTCAGTTAATACTTCCATTATGCTAATAGGGTTAAAGCAAAGTGGAAATTGTTGACAATTTTCAAAACACGGTCCCTTAACATACAAATTATTGGCAATATTGGATAATTTATGATTATTTTTATGGACTTACCAAATACCCACAGGCTCCGAACCCAATAAATAAGCTTGTCATTGAAGCAATTGCCAATTTGAATATCCTGTCAAAGAAAGGAATTATCTAATAAATACTTCTCAAAATAAAATCTGACAAATCTCTTAAATTGAGGATTATTATAATGCACAAGACTAATAAAATGACATTTTTTCTTCATACAAAAAAAACTTTAAATATTTCATAGAAATCTTCCAGAATTAAATTAATACTAAAAGTTCATGAACACATTGTGGGAGGGCAAGCCAGAAACCGAAATCACATAAAAAAGACATATAGAAATGTAATAAGCATTATATAAAAGTGGAATATTTTTATCATCACCACATATTACAATTCACTATGAATATAAAGCTTTCCTACAAATCAAGAGAACTTCAACACAGGGCATATTATTAGATAAAAGTGATACTTACGATCTAAATTTTTCCCTTTTCTCCATAGCTACGGAACTTTCAAGATCTAAAATCATTCCAGCTCCCTATTGAATAATGGGGAAAGAGCAAACGATTACAGAAACTAACATTACAATTAATCAATATATATATACTGGAAAATCACAGAATTTTCAAAAGGTAGCACAGCTACTATTTCATTTTGATTTTGAGAGGGTGGTTGCAACAGTGGGAATGATATATTCAAACACAAAGCAAATTTCAGCAAGAGGTCATGGAGAAAATAATGACTCCAGAATCGCAGAAGTGGTTTACAGTACACCATATGTAAAGTCCTGGAAGGAGTAGGACTGAGATAAAAGATAGAAATAGAAGTGACATGGAAAGTGGAGGTTGGGAAATAGAACGTTTCTTTGGAAATGAGTGTATAGTCCTTAAAAGGACTGTAAACAAAAATGAGTGTAGCAGGGTGAGAGGCTTGAGTAGATGAGAAAAGGCTGGCTGGAGTCGGCAAATGGAGTTGCATGGCAGGAGGCGAACTCGATTTCCTAACTCATCACCATGCAATCCTTCAAACAACAACTCCGGAGTCAGAGAATGAAAAATAAAACTATTCTAAGATTTTAATCATGTGCCAATGACACAATAACAGAATATTTCAAACGACTGATTCATATAAAAAACATACATACCTCATAACAGTAGAATGCTATCACTAAAAAGAATGGAAAGCCTTCTAATGACATTGTCTTTGGATGAATTCTGTGCATGAAACATAAAGCAAAAGGAATTACAGTCAATGACTATGAGTCATATCTATTACAAATAAAAGACATACCAGTACACACAGTACATATGTTTTTATGATAACATTATTACATTTTCTGTGTAATACAAAATTAATGCTTGAACAGGACAATTAAGTTTCATTTTCTTGCATAATATCAAGCAAGTTATATGATTCAGTTTCAATTAGTAATGTACTATTTGACACATAATGACCAATTCCAATCCCTAACTCCCCATCCCCCCCCCCCCCGAAAAATCAAACTAATGAAAAAAAATATAATTTGTACACAATAGTAAACAAACTATTCTATATATACATTTCTTGGATTTTTCTCATAGTTTTTTTTTCCAAACTCCAAAATGAAATGATTTTCTAAATAAGATTTTACTGGATTACTTACGGTACATTGTGTATGTGTTCAAAGTCAAACCAAAACACAACTGTGTATGCAAAAACATTGGCAAAGTCTGCCATCAAGCTACAATGGAGAAATGGAAAAGAAAAGAAAACAATTTTAGGCAGCTTTTGTGATATCACAAATGGTAAACTTCTTCTATGCTATCAGCATTACTGTGTAAGTAAATCTTCAGAGATCATTAGTTTGATAGTAATTATAGGGGGAAAATTCTAATAGCAACATTAAAATGATTTAACATTTTCACACACAAACCAAAAAATTATAATGAAAGATTTTTGTTTACTATATCATCCAAACCCTACAAAACGAGGGGAATCTTTTAATTTCGAACAAGAAAACTTCTTTGATCTTATTTTTCATAAAATGAGATATACATACACAGAAATACAGGCAACAACAATATTGGTTTCTGCATACATGTACCAATGACTGATCAAAGTGCCAACAATATCATTATCTAAATACATGTAGCCTTGCATTTAATTACCATTCTATACATTTTCTGTTCCCAGTGGAATTTTCCAATAGAATTAAATAATAACTCCCACATAGAGACATTCAATCAGCATTATGGTAAAGATACATGTACAATCAATTTATTTTTTTCTAAATAAAGTTCATCTTTTGAGAAAAATGTCTTTTTACCTGAACAATGCTAATTTATTGAGATGTCTTAGAAGAGATAAAGCACAGCACCCAGGAAGCATGAACACTATATAATGATACATAGTAAGATGCTGAAAGAGAGCTGCCAGATTTGATGAGATGAATATCAAATAACTGCAACAAAAACCTGAAAGGTTTAAAATGAACAAAATAAGAGAAAAGAAACATGAAAAAACAGAGCGACTGGGCAATAATGTCACAGCACTTCATGCGAGTATTAAATTATATAGTTAATGTAAGTTAAAGGTATTGTTTAACTTTGTGAGCAGCTGATTTAAAAAATTCTCAAACCAAGATGAAACATGTGCACAAGTGCATGTATTAGAACTAATAAACCCTGAAAACAACCATTATTGAGAATGAAAAGCTAAAACTACAAGGCAAACCCCGATTTTGTAAATAGGCGTCTTATAGACACCTAAATAGTACACATAAGTGTATGGGATGAAATTAAGATGGTGTTTCCGGTCACTTTATATTTCAATTTTTGAAGCACTAAATAATTATTTTCGAACGCAATTTTTTTCTGGGCTTCATTTTTGTAACATAACACAGACACAGGTGACAAGTGTGACCTTCTAGCTCAGATTTTTTTAAAGTCAAACCAATGTTAACCAATCACTTTAATCTACAAGCTAAGCTACATGTATACCTAGAATATTTCACCCTGTCCACTGAGCATCCGTCTGTAAAGAACTATATTCACAGTCGTATCTTTATCCCCCCCCAAAAAAGGGGGGGGGAGAGTGAAACTCTTAAATCCCTAATAAGGACAGATCAAGTCATGTTATGCCATTAACATTGAATAATCAAAACAAATGGTTTGAACTAAATTTAAAACAAATGCACGTGAGGTGCTATTTTTACATTGCAACTTATTTTGTTTTTCTAGAAAATTATTGTGCAGAATCCGTCAATTATACTTGTGATGACCATGAATTAGATAGTTCTCTCAAAATTGAATCTAAGTTCCTCTTGAATCACTGTTTGTTTACACATGCACCTACATGTAGATGATATTCAAACAAAAATGTAAGAGTATAAACTATTACTTTGGCTACATTTCAATGACCTTCTATAAGGTTTATAAAAATTTATGAACAAATTGGTGGATTTTTTTGTCAATATTACAATGTTTCACAATACTTTTACTACATTACACACAGAGGTCATAATATAATATTTACATGTACTTTATCAAGTTAAGTTGATCATAGAGTATAATTCTCTCTTTCAATATTACAAACAATGTTTCACAATACTTTTACTTAATTACACAGAGTGGTCATAATGTTTACATGTAATTTATCAAGTTGATCATAGAGCATAATTCTCTTTCAATATTACAAACAATGTTTCACAATACTTTTACTAAATTACACACAGAGGTCATAATGTTTACATGTAATTTATCAAGTTGAGTTGATCATAGAGTATAATTCTCTCTCTAATACAGATATAATTATCACATTTTACCACCTGTTCTCATATTTCACAAAGAAGAAAAATTTAAACACATTGGCAAAGATGTGAAGTAGATAATCTAACAAACAGGAAATTCTTTCATTCAAAAACATTTCCCTAACCTTGTGCACTGGCATCAGACTTTCATTACACATATGACTGAATGACTACCAAAATAACTTGTTTCATGTACATGTACCTGTATATCACTTTATATGACCAAATGCATTACCAGAAGACACAAATATTACAATGTACAGTGCGTCCCAGAATAAACGAAACAGAGATTTAGCGATTATTTATCATAACTTAATCATAAATAGAATAGACAAATGACCTACCAATTTAAAGCTTAGAATCTCCTCTTTCATCTGATATTACTTAGGTTATTTCTTATTCACGCATGAGTGAACAAAAACAATTTGAAGAAAGGATACCAAAAACTCATTTGGAGGGGGGTATCTGGGTTTCAAAAAGAAAACCACATTTTTGAAAAGTTCAATATCTGCTCTTTAATTTGGTACCTCAATTACAGAAAATGGTCAAGAAATAAAAAAGCTCTGGTCATTTAAAATAAGGCTTGTATTTCCATAATTTCATGAGATAAATGTGTTTTCACCGGTTTCCCACAGAAGCTTTCGCATGGTGAACAATAGATTTAATGCATGGCTGATTGTCAACAAAACGGAGTGTCGAGTGAGTTTGAAAGCCAGCCTGTAAAACCTCTTCATTTTACGAAATTACTGAAATTCATGCCTTATTTCAAATAACTAGAACTTTCTTATTCCTCAACCATTTTCTGTAATTTAGGTATCAAATTGATGAGGGGATATTGAACTTTTCAAAAATGTGGTTTTCTTTTTGGAACCCAGATACCCCCCGCCAAATTAGTTTTTGATATCCTTTCTTCAAATTCTCTTTGCTCACTCATGCGTGAATGAGAAATAATCTAAGTAATATCAGATGAAAGAGGATATTCTAAGCTTTAAATTGGTAGGTCATTTGTCTATTTTATTTATGATTAAGTAATGATAAATGATCGCTAATCTCGGTTTCGTTTTTCTGGGACGCACTGTATATACATGTACGTGAATAAATCATGTTAAAATACACTTCACTCCTGTCTCAAAGTCAATATGTGTGCTATGTGTGCTACTATTTCAATGAAATGACTCTAATAATACTGGTACCATATGTTTTGAGAAGGATATACACATATGTCCTAGTTCTATGCACTGGATGCCATAACAAATAAGCCTTGTTCACACACAGTAATAAGTGTGATTAGATTCACAAGTAATGGCCATGCTCACATGTCACACAATTTAAAAACTTATATAATAAATTTTAGATACTGTGTGATAATGCATGCATCACATTATCATTACATGTACATGTATGAACACCTCATAATTATGTCAACTATTAATGAATCTCACAACCATTGCTCTATCAAAATAAATTAATTTCATGATTACGGTCTAATTCTTAATACAAAACACAAATACAGACATTTTATATAAATGCGAGTAACATACTGACATCATGCACATTCATTGGATCATTTTAGTACATACCTGTTTGAGAAATGACTATTGACATCTCAACAATCAACCTTCCTTTGCTTCCAATAGCATAATAAGCTGTACAAAAAAATGAAAGAGTTCATGGAAAATGTACATATATTCATTTTACATACTTTCATATCAACTGTACAAAATTTTCATAAATATCACAAGACAGAAGAAATCTGTAATGAATTATGCAAGCAATATGAAAACATGTTAAATAAAAATCATGACAGAAAAATGACTGAGCTTGAAGTTTACTCAATAATACATGTACATGTAACATCTTGAATATAAAAGTTGCAACAAATGGTTACTGAATGTTTTCTACATTTCACAATGTAGGGGAAGGCGGGGTAAGTTGTGACAGTTTTTGCTTTTTGCATGTTAGAATTGATATGATTAATAATCTTGTCGAAATAAGTACCTTGCCTTGAAATTTCATTCTTCTGAAATATTTTCCACTTATATATAACTTTCTACCCCAACACTGAAAGTCATCGTGACCTTTGAAAAAACCGATGTCAAATGGCTCAACTTGCCCCATATATGGGGTAAGTTTGAGCCACCTTCTGGGGTAAGTTGAGCCACAAAAACTAAGTACAAAATGTATGGGGGAGAACCAGCATGTCAATTTTTTGTTTAAAGTCTTTTCACTTGCTAATTCTCTATAAATACTAACATCCTGTAAAAGGAAAAGAGCAGTCATGTATATTTGCTCCTTTCAGCCTGCATTTCAATCTATTTTTATGGTTTGTTTGTTTTTAAGATACATTACCATAGGAATTACCATGGCTCAACTTGCCCCATGCTGTTTGGCTCAACTTACCCCAGTCCGAACTTAGTGCGATAATTTTGTATCCACAAATTTATTATGCATCCATCATATAAAAGACTATGACAAGAATGAAGATCCATACCTGGACTAATAATATTGTTATCATGTCTTTATTATATTCAAAGATGTGTGTGTTTATAAAGCACTTATCTATTTCACACTCTTTTTTACTTTTTTGGCTGAAATTCATATGTTTCCCTCTAAAAAACTACTTTTTGTTTCAAAGTTGGAAACAATGTGGTGGGGTTAGGGGTTATGCTATGGGTCATCAATACATGACACCACCACAATGTCTGACTCATTCATTATTGGCCTAGGGCTGGTGGCTCAACTTGCCCCTATGCTCAACTTACCCCGTCTTCCCCTACTTATTTAATAGCATTGTTTTACACGTTTACATGTACCAGAAGAAAAAGAAGAAGAAAACAAATTCCTAGTTATTTAATGACACACATGTATTGTGTGATTAATTGTACCAGCAAGAAACTTTATTTTTCACTATGAAATAGCAATATCTATAGGTCTCATGCATGCATACAATACAATGGGAACACAAGACTTCATTCTATCTACACTTACCAAGATCTCCATAATTTAACTCCTTCAAATGCTCATTTTCCTGAAAAAAAAACACAAGTAAAATTAAACATTAAAGTTTTTTTTTTATACAACACTTTATTAAAAAAACACACACAAAAAGATATGAGCTGTCGCACCATACTTGAACAATGAGCAAAATATATATAACCTTTCAATGTAAAACAAAATATAATCAAGTAATGAAGAGACTCTTCATTGAAATAGTCACAACGGCCAACGTTTGTATTTAGTACTTACTGATGTTTCACCAGTATGTCAATGAATCTAAGTCCTGGTGTTTAGAATTCATCAGTTCATTTATCGAAGTACATGTAATGTACATTGTATTTCCCAAGGTAGGCTATAAAGTAGCTACATGTATGTGTTTATAAAAGAATTTTGTTTTAAACGGTTGTATATTTAAAGGTGGTATCTAATGTTAGCTTCAACTTCTCAACCCTTTACAATTCAGAAAAGTTATGTGTGTGTATAAGGTGAAAATACAAGCTACATGTACATGTAAGTAAACTGTATGTGTATAAAATATTTGTGGTAAAAAGATAGAAAAACAACAAAGTATTATACAAAGCAAACTATAAATTCATACCTGTGCACGAATACAGAATAAATTGTACAGTGTCAATGTGATAAAAAGTGTAAACAGACTCCCTTTCTCTTCCAACAGTTATTTTGATACCGAATAGAGAATTAGAAGATTGAAAGAACAAATTGTTAAAGACTGCAGTGCAGTTACGTGTAATGAAATTCTTTTTCATTTTTTTTTCCTTTATCGATGACAGGACCTTTTGTTTTGGCTTTGTCCTCAAGTAAAAGTTTGGCTACAATTTAAGAAAATGTTCCATGACGAGACTTAGATGCAACAAAAGACTTCAACAATTTCTTGAGTATAAGTGCTAAGATTGGTGAGATTGATAGAGAAAAGATGACAAGATTCTTAAAGAGACTGATGTTAAAGTGAGTAATGATAGAATAATAACCAAAGTTGGAATTTAAAAATCAAAGAAGTAGTATGATCATTCAGAAGGCACATCAATCCTCCTGTTCTGGTAAGACTAGTAAGTACTTGTAAGCCATTTTTTGTAACTTTGACAGCTTGATTACATGCGGAAGCACAGGTGAAGCCGGGTGGGTGTTTCATAAAGCTGTTCATAAGTTAAGACCGACTTTAAGATCGACTGGTGATCCTTTCTTGTGGTAAATGGCATATTCATTGGCGACGGTTTAGCGCGTAAGAAAGGATCACCAGTCGTTCTTAAAGTCGCTCTTAACTTACGTACAGCTTTATGAAACGGCCCCCTGGCCCACACCTCTGAATTTTGCCGAGTTAGCCGAAATAAGCATTACACAGCCAACGCAGCATACTACACAGCAAAATATTCAATTATCATGAGCTGGTACAGAGTTGGGTGGAGTAAAACGAAGTGATGCGAGCTGAAGCAAGGTAAATCTAGGTAAATCAAACAGTAACACTGCGTTGGCCTATACGTAAGATACTCACTGTTGCTCGTTGTTGCTCATCCTTGCGCGTCATTGCATGCATTTTCTTGTTGTCACTTGTCTTTGCTTTTAAGACTTTTGGTTGCATTCAGTTTTGGGTGTTTGAAAAAATCACTAAGTACTGAGCTAGATGCAAGGCTTCTGCAAATTTAGTCTGCATATTGACCTCCAATATAAAGCTTGTTTCAGTGCATTGTGTAGCCTTGCCCAGGTTCGGGCAATAAACAGCTGAACGCAAGCCCAGAATGAAAAGGTGCTAGCCAGGCTTTAGTGAAAAGATAACTATGTTGCGAACAGAGATTATCTTGAAATATACAATAAAGGATGAGATTTCTGTACTGGGTATCTAATGGTAATCTCAAAGCCTATGTACACCTTTGATAGTAATACCTCAATTACATTTGCTCTACATTGGCCATACAAAGAGTAAAAAAACAGCCGTTTTATTCATTTTATTCAAACCACCTTTACGTAGCTGGTACCAAAAAAATATGAATGGCTGTTCTGACTCTCCGTAGAGCAAATTTGACTGAGGTATAAAGCATCAATAAATCATCTAACAAATCAAGTACAAAAGTGCATATTTTTTCAAAGATTATTTGTGAAATCTAATGTTTGTATCTAAAAGGGCTCTTTGAGCATTTATTGGGATATCAGGGTGCTACTGACTATATCCTAAAAGTTTAAACACATTTCATGCTTGTGAAGTGATTTTGAAACAAACTTGAAAATTATATCTTATTTTGATTGGGCCCCAATAGAAATTAATTTTTATGAAATATCGCAAGATTTGGCCATTAAAACAAATTTTTATTCTATATCCTCTGCATGAAAGTGGTTTAATGGTATTCATATTTATAAAATCTAATCACAACTTGGATGTTACATGGGTTGGGGGGGGGTTGAAAGGGAAGAGTACCAAACCTTGAAATTCACACTTGCAAAATATAGTCTCCAAGATATTTTCGCCCTTACACTCTCTATATTCTTTAAGTGTAAAAAAGAAATGATGGAAAAGATGAGTGTACCGGTACTAACCAATTAGCAGCCATTACCAGGGTATGATGAGTGCATGATAACTGCAGCATGCAATGGATATCAAAAAGACTTACGCATTGAAAACGGCGAGACTTTTTTACCTCTGTCTTGGAATTCTTGCTTCCTGAGACGACATGAACCTCTCCATTGGACTCTCCACACATTACCACTTCTTTTTCACTATTTTCTGAGTTTCCATTTATGAGGTTCTCCATCTCTTCCTTGTCTCCTCCTCCACCTCCTCCCCCGTCTCCTTTCTCTGCATCAGGTCTTGGAATGGGGGATACTTTGAAAAGCTTCCGGACTTCTTTCCTCTCTTCTAGCTTGTACTTGCAGTCGATTAATAACAACATGGCCTTCATGCTTTGGTAAAAAAGATAAAGACCTCATCAAATACACACTTCACTATGACAATATCCCTGTTACATGTACCTGCAAATGGTATTCTTATATTCAACAGATCAAGACATCTTGGCTTTTGACAAGGTCGGTCACCAGCGCCTTCTCCGGAAACTTGAGTTCTATGGAGTTAGAGGACATAACAACCGCTGGATTGCTAACTTTCTTCATAACAGGAAACAGCAGGTGCTCCTGGATGGTCGTAGTTCATCTCAAGTCGACGTAACTTCAGGCGTGCCACAGGGCTCTGTCCTCGGCCCCTGTCTCTTTCTCTACTACATCAATGACCTGCCTGATCAACTCAAGTCAAGAGTTCGACTGTTTGCTGATGATGCTATCATCTACCTCACAGTTCAGTCAGATGCTGATGCTGACCAGTTACAACAAGACCTCAACAGACTATGTGAGTGGACCAGTAAGTGGATGATGGAATTGAACACCAATAAGTGTGAAGTCATCACAGTCACCAGGAAGCGAAACAGGATTGTACACCAGTATAAACTCAAAGATGCTATCCTTACTCCTGTAGAAGCAACAAAGTATCTTGGTGTCACTATCACATCAGACCTGAAGTGGAACAGTCACATCAGCAATGTTTGTCAAAAGGCTAACAACACCCTTGCCTTCCTACGAAGAAACCTGCGAGTAAACTCTCCCAAGTTGAAAGCTACAGCATACCAATCACTCGTCAGACCTTTGGTGGAATATGCATCTACTGTCTGGGATCCATCAACCTCCAAGAACATCTACAAGCTTGAAATGATCCAACGCAGAGCAGCTAGATTCACGCTGAATCGATATCACAACACATCAAGTGTGTCATCGATGCTGCAGGAGCTAGGATGGACATCCCTTCAACAACGACGGGAAATCTCTCGCCTTGTGATGTTCTACAAGATCCACAACGAGCTTGTCCCATTCAACTCTGATGCATACATCACCAAATGTACCAGATCAACAAGAGCTGTTCACACTCAAGGATATCTGATGCCTCAATCAAGGACCCAACAACATCAATGCTCTTTCTTCCCCAGAACCATCAAGATGTGGAACACTCTCCCAGTAAATGTTGTGACAGCACCATCAACCGAAGCCTTTCGTCTGCAACTGACGAAAGGCAACAACAGCTAGATCAATATCTGTTTTTACTTGCACCATGTATATATTTGGCACATGCACTTTATCCTTGTGACACACACCTCACCAAGTTCTGCAAGAATCTTCAGGATTGAAGGAAGCAGACTACACAGAAGAAGAAGAAGAAGAAGATCTTACATATAATACGATTGAATGAGCCCACATGTACATATGACCTTCCATAACATCAATGAGTTCCAGCTGGATTTTTTGTGTAATAGGTCCAAAATATATTTGGGTGAAAAAAATTTGTTTCACAGTAATAAAAATAATCTGTCAAGTTTTAACAAAACATATTTTGCATCAAATATGAATGTTCCAAGTATAATTATTCTAAATGAAACTGCATAATACTGGAAACATTTAAATCCTTATAGTCAAAGTACAGTCGCAGTTGATATTGACGTCATTAAGGTTTTGAATATTTCTGAATGGAGGCTATACAGGCCTATAAATTGGAATTTTTATTTTACTTATCAAAGCATGTTAATGAGTTTATACAGGGTTGGATTTTTACCAATTACTATCACAATTTCTTTGAAATTTGGATTCCAACTGATTGCCTAGTGTGCTTTACATGTATGCTATATACTCTAAAAATATCTTTCCTTGTTTTCTAACATCATTATAATTACATGTAGATCAATGAGCACTCTTCACCTGTCTATGGCAACCAACTAAAGGAAAAAATAAATGTGGCCTTTAACAATATATCATGTTTATAGACAGGCTGTTACTATAGAAAGGTACCTCTAAAAGAATAGGGTTATGTGGTTGCAATAGATAAATGGCTGTTATAGACAGGTTTGACTGATCATTTTAAAGCTCAAACTCTATACTGATTACTGGTCTGACCCAATGAAATTGTTTCTTTACCTGACAACTGCAACAAACAGCATGATGAGAATCCCCTCCCAGATGCCAGCCTACATGAAAAATAAAACAAATAGAAATTCCAATACAAAAATGCATGAAAATGATGAAATGAAAAACCTACAATCAGTCTGCAAAACTTAAGAAGTGCAAAATATACATGTATGTACAGTAATGTATGAATCTCCAAAACTATTTTTCTTACTGTAATAATTTACCAATCGAGCCTATCTAATTTTTCATAATTCATACTTTTACTTTTTTTCATAATGGCCATTCTAATCTAGCACAATAAAACAGGAAAAAAATCAATCTCATCTAGGTTTAACGAAATTATCAATGCTATACACTGCATGTTCATACACATTCTAATCCTAATAAAAAATATGACACTTGATTATTATAATTATTCATATTCAAGTTTCTAATTTTATTATTTGTTAAATAATAATTTTGTATTTTGTAACATTGCACATCGAAGCTACGTCATAACGAAGTGGGTCAGGAGTCAAGCCTATTGTATTTGCGGTGTTTACCAATGGATCGAAGGATCTACACGAGATCGGTCTGGTAAGAAACCTCTCATTTTTCATATTTATACTAACGTATTTTTAACCTCTTCATACGCATTAGGCGTATAAAGGTTCATACATGTAGATACATCGTAAATAAAATCAAGAGAAACATACCGATTTCACCCTGTAAATATGAATTTCCTAGGGAAATCCATCCTTGTTGAGAAGTCAAAAATTCACCTCGGGCAACCATTATTGAAAAATGTTAAGTTTTGGTGGCCCGAATCGGGCGACCGATAATTTTCAAAGTAGCTCAATTTTTCTCCCGATATTGCACACACTTATCAACTTTCTACAGTTCAAATTGCAAGCCAGTTCGTCATGTGCCCTTCTTGTTGATCTACACACAAATACACACAAAGTTTGCATAGTCATGGTCATGACAGTACATAGGTACACGTAAGTACAACACAGTCCCACGTGTGCATTTTTATGTATGTTGATGCTTGGGTTCCTTTCGAGGCTGTGTCTTTTCTAGCCAAACATAAACAGACAATTTCTTAAGAGCTGAAGAAGCATCCCGGATCGGACGTGAAACTCTGTTTCAATCAAAGTAAATCCAGATGAATAGATTTTTTTCCACCGTTATTAGACAATTTCTTTCTTGTTTATAAATGACTTCTTAAACTACTCTTGAGAAAGTAAACAAAAATGTGAATTTTTCCAGCATTTTGGCAAATATAGGGAAGTACTTTTCTCACACTTTTTTCCAGATATAACTTTTGCCATTTTCTTATTTTTTTCCTTTCATTTTTTTTAGTGGTTAAACCATTTATAGGCTACCTCTTCCCATTGAATTTGCCTGATTAAAGAATATATTTCGACTGAAAAAAATAATAATACAAACTAAAGGATATAAAATAGAAATGCGCCATTCCCAAAAGGTAAGTGAAAATCATTTGCTTCGCTTTTAATAACATTTCATTCAGAATAGACTGTTGCCACAGCTGCTAAAAATATTTGTAATGGCTTGATTTTTCCCCCCATTCCCCTTATTTATATTAATTTGTTTTATTCATTTTTCTTTCATTTTCTTTTGTTTCTTTTTTTTTCTCTAAATCTTTTCTTTTTTTCATGTTTTTTCTTGTTCTTTGTTTTTTTCTTTCTTCATTTTCTTTCTTTTGTTTTATTTCAATTAGAGGTCTATTTCTTTTATTATTTTTGTTTTTTTTTGTAATATACTTTTTGAAAAATATTCTTGTTTGTTTCCCCTTTTTATGGATTGTTCTAATTTTTCTGTAATTTTCTCCTGCTGTAACATGCTGCAAAAGAGAAAACAAAAATAAACTGGATTTGGGGCTTGCATAATCTAGGTTTTAGTATTCAAAGAGGAAGGAAAAATCATTGTTTTGTACATATATCTGAGTTTATTTATTTACTTTACAATTATGAGTGTGTGTCTATATGGAGATTTAAAAAAAGTCTAAACAACCTGGAAACAATACATTTCATTTATTCTCTTTCAATCATATCATATTTACAATGATAGAACAATTTATATTTTACCACAAATCAAAATAAAATTACAGCAAACAAGGACAATGTTTATATACAAGATGTACAAAGTAAAAGTTACTTCATGTTAACTTTTACTCAGTTTTATACAGTAAAATTAATTTGTATAATTTGGTAAAAAACATTTTTTGGTCAGTTTTACACATTTTGAATGGTCACAATGGTAGACAATGGCAATAATTAAATCAGATTTTAATATTAAAAAAGTCATAACTCTCTTAATATTTGGCCTAGAGTAATGATTAATATACCATTTTAAATGTTTTTTTTTTCAGCCCTTTCCAATGGACTAGGTTACAATGTAATTCCATGATTTTTATTTTTTTGTCACATACCTACTCCATGTCGGCTCTAAATCACCAATTTTTAGGCTAACAGGAGGATGGATTTGGAGTGAAGTTCCTCACAAGTATAAATAATTTGCTGCTGATTTCAAAACATCGCATGTGCGACGGTCTGAGCTCGGACCCTCGTGCATATATGCATGCCATGTTTTGAAATCAGAAGCAAATTATTTATACTTGTGAGGAACTCCATGTTGGTCTAAATCACCAATTTTGAGGCTAACCGGAGGATGGAGTGGGAATAGGGTGTAGAAAGGAATTAAGCTTCTTATTCTTGTTAGTTTAGATGTAGAATCTTTACTATAAATACGCATTATTTCCCCACCTTTGCCACTCGAAATATCAGAGCGAGTTTTGGGGCTCAATGTTCGGGATTTCAAAACATCGCATGCGATCGGTCGCTTTGAAAACATTACATGCGATCGGTTTGACCTGCGACCGATCGCATGCGATGTTTTGAAATCGGCCGTGAATAATACATGTGAGGAAAAAGATATTGGCCCAAAATCACAATTTGAGGATAACCGGAAACCGGAGGATGGACATGGAGTGAAATACGGGTGTAGAGTAAGATAGAATTATAAAAATTATAAGTTGATTATCTTGAAATCTCATTATAATTTTTTTCTTTGATTTTTACGATAAACATGATTTCCATCCCACCTTTGTGAATCAGAATGTCCGAAATGGTTCACCATCTCGAAGTTCAAGTAGGTGAAGTGCAAGTGTAGTGTAGCGGTAGTGAAGTGGAGTCTGCACGAACTTTGCTCGAGGTAATGATCAATTCATGATAATGGCAAATGCCCAATTTTATTTTGTTGTTGAAATGTTAACATTGTTCTTGATCTGTAGTGTAGGCCCCCTTTGATTTTTAAAGTCCCTTCTTTTTTTCTTGTTCTTCCCCGGGCAATCTTCTCTTCCTTGTCAAAGATTTGTTAACTCTGCAATCTGCATCGCCATGGCATACATGATCATGTAGGCTAGGCCTGAGCCGGCGCCCGCCCGCACCGTACCTGATGGTAACCCGGCCTGGCCCGAGATGACACTCTGACAGTCATCGTCATGCAATTTTCGATAAATATTAAACGCTAAAAGTATGGGCGAAAGCGAACTCACCTCTTTGAATGCATAGGGTAATCCAAGCACGCCAGCTCCCACGAAGGATATAAAAATATTCGCAAATATTTTAACGCTGGACCTTGTAGCATTTCCACCGTGCATCTTGATTATTTTGTGTCAAAACGTTGTCGTAGAAAGGTGTATTTTTCGTTGAATTCCCTAGCTTCGGTCCAAGTCTTCGCGAAGACAGCAAATGACGTTTACGTCGACACGTTATAAGCCGGTATTCTCTATCCGAAGATTTTTTGTGAAAGAAAAGGGGATTGCGCATTTCTTGTTCATAGCAATCCAATGCACGAACATGACATTCAAAGCATTGCCGAATGAAAATAGACTACATTGGCGATCGTGATGCATGGCAATGGCAGAAATGAATCATTGACATTTAAAAATCATTCCAAAGATCATGATCGATGCAGAACACCTTTTTTTAAAGAATTTCTTTTAACAGACCCCCGGAACACAGTCCACCCCCTTTCCACCACAGTAATGTTCTATTTTGGAAAAAAATGTGCGTGATATTGTGTTATTATAGCTAACAAGTGAGAGGGTGCATATGCATTTAGGGGCCAAACATTCCAATAAGGCGCATGGAAAAAGAAAGAAAAAAAGAAAGAAAGAATGAATGAAAGAAAGAAAGAAAGAAAGAAGAAATATCGGGGAAGAGGAAAGAGAAGACAATTCAGAAAAAGATATATAGGAAATGGAAAGAAGATTGAGCAATGAAAAGTAAGTTTAATGAAAAAGAGATGTTAAAAAGAATGAAATACTAGTTTTGAAGAAAAAAAATGATATTCCTACTATATTAACTGAGAAATTAACTTTAGCTGGAGCACATGTATGATTACGATCTCATTAATTTGTATACTGTAGTCTCTTCTGATCAATTTGATAACAGAATTACCCCATGCTTCTACAAAAAGTCTGCAATTTTATAACTCTTTCTTTCTGTCTCTCTTCCCCACCTCTTGATCCACCCCCCCCCCTCTCGTAAATAAAGGAAATGGAAAGAAGTTCAAGCAATGAAAAGAAAGTTTAATGAAAAGAGACAATTATAATGTTAAAAGAATAAAATACTAGCCATTTTTGAAGAAAAAAATTATATTCCTACCTCAATTAAATATCAATTATTCACTAAGAAATGAACTTTAGTTGGAACACATGTATGATTGCAATGTCATTAATTTGTATAGTCTCTTCTGATCAATTTGATAACAGAATTACCATGCTTCTACAAAAAGTCTGCATTTTGATAACTCTCTCTCTTTCTGTCTCTCTTCCCAACACCTTGATCCCCCCTCTCTCTCACACACACCATTCTTTTGATCTACATCCACTTTGCCTATGTTCTATTTGGTCTCATCCCACATGGTCTAATCCTAGTCCATCTATAACTAATTTGTCTACTTTTGGAGGGGTGTAATTTCTACTTTTTTCTCTTTTTTGACCATTTTATCTTATTTCCAGTTAGATCATACCAATTTCATCCAATATCTATTTGGTCTAATATAACTTAGTCTATATGATGGGATAAATAAGGCCATCAGGGCATGAAATTAAATGACATAGATTTAGTCCAAGTGATACTACTAGCAAATGGATCAAAATTGATAGTCGACCAATGGTTTTAATCATTATAACCATTATATAGAACCATAATTTAACCATTATAGATGATCTAGGAATAAACCATATGCTAGCTGACCATGTGAATAAAAATCATTTTCAACAGAATCAAACACAATATTCCACTTGAAATCTCAGACACTGAAGAAAATAAAACAAGACAAATCTTTTAACTATCAGTGTACTAAAATATATCATCAGTATTTATACATACCTAATATATCACATATATGTTTGTTATAATAATTGCTAATAAATTGTCACCCCCCAAAAAAAAATAATAATAATTTAGGTGATTTGAATAAACAGCCAAAAGTTCAATGAGTCAAACGGCACCCCAGGGGAAGGGGCCGTTTCCATTGACGAGTGGATACCATGTGTGACCCCCAAAAACATGTAAAAAGGATCTCTTTTTCAAGATAGTGCACATTACGTACGTAACGTAATAAGGGTGTCAAAAACACTAAAATCATGAAAAAGGGGTAGGCCTATATATTTTGCGAGGAAACTGTGTTTACAGTCCAATTTGCAAGGGTATAAAAAGACTAAAAATACTTTATAAAGGATGTACTTTAACCCAACACTACGTTATTAGGGTCCGATTTGAGCAGGGTGTGTGGGGTGGTACAATTAAAGTAAAGGTGAAGTTGACGTCTTTGATCATGTCCATGACATAACAATTAAGATATCGTTGGATTTGCTTAGGGGGTCAATTCAGGGTATACTTGTCAAGGGTACCATTTTGTTTCCAATACTTGTTAAGGGTAGGGTTTCACACGCCAATACTTGTTAAAGTGATTGTTTAACATTGGTTTGAGTTTTAAAAAATCTGATAGAAGGTCACACTTGTCACCTGTGTCTATGATATGTTACAAAAATGAATCCCTGAAAAAATTGCGGTCGAAAATCATTATTTAGTGCTTCAAAAATTGAAATATAAAGTGACCGGAAACAGCATCTTAATTTCATCCAATACAGTTACGTGTACTATTTAGGCGTCTATAAGACGCCTATTTACATAATCGGGGTTTGCCTTGTAGTTTTAGCTTTTCATTTTCAATAATGGTTGTTTTCAGGGTTTATTAGTTCTAATACATGCACTTGTACACATGTTTCATCTTGGTTTGAGAATTTTTTAAATTGGCTGCTCACAAAATTAAACAATACCTTTAAGTTAAGGGATGCATTTTCAGAACATGGAAAATATTTGTTTCAGGTGCTTTTCGAAAACCCCATGGTCATGCATGTTATCCACTCGTCAATGCAACTGCCCCCCCCCCCCCCCCCCGGTAAGTTTTTAAGTTCATCAGAATCAGCTTCATAGAAGTAAAAAGTTTAGGCAAATTAAAGTATCATATTTGAAAATGAGAGATCTGATGATGGCAAATTCTCACAATTTTTATGTATTTTATTGTATGAAATTCAAACAATCACTTTTCAATCAATTTGGGCAAAAATTTCTGCAAACAGAAAGTTACAAAAATGATTATTTACATGTTCCAGGCAGAGATGAGCCTGTTTCATGTGAACAAAGCAATTGAGATTTCATTGTGAAATACAAAAGGAATAGTGAATGGGTGACATCATCTGATATCTCATCTGCATCTTACAAGTGTTATGAATGTCACTTATTTGCTAACAAATGGTGCAACCTTTCAAATTCTGTAACACACTTTCTCAATTGTCACATTGTGAATATTTTACTTTCAGTGTTATGTTAGCTTATTCATTCTCTATACATCAACATCAGGTCAGAGTTTTATGGGAGACTTTCATTACTATATATATTCAAATCTCAACAACAAGGATTCTCAACTGCATGCAGTCATAATTCATGCCTCTGCCATTGCAAGACAAGAAATATATTACATTTCTAACATATGAAATTTTTAAAATAGACCACATGTGTGACCTTGACCTTTGATATCATGACCCCCCAAATCTAAATCATATCACAATTCTCCCTTGTGCATCCATGAGACAAGTTTGAACATGGACCTACTACTCTCTAATACCCCTTTCATAAACCTATCCTCCAATTAGCCGCCTAAGAGTAATGCAGATAATTCAATGAAAATTGCGTTCATAAACTCCGAAAATAATCTGCATTATTTTTATGAGCGCCCGTCCTGAAAAAGGAGGATAATCGTCATGGCAACCACACACACCCCCTCCGATGCAGTTGCGTTGGAAAAGGGTGACTTTGTGACCGCTCCTTGGTAATTATCCGCATTACTTTCGAAATGCGTTCATAAAGTCAAAATCTGGTCCCGATGCCGCTATAATGCGGATAATTGCAGCATCAAAATAATGCGGATAACTCTGGTCCTCCTCCGATTTTTTACGACCAAATTATGCTGCTATTAGCCGCATAATTGGGTTTATGAAAGGGGTATAAGTAGTAGGTCTATGTTTTGAAGTCAATTCCTAATTTTCAGGTATATATATAACAATCTCTGTGACCTTTGAACTGCAACCTTATGACCAAAACAAAAATATGAAACCATTTTCTGTTATAACCTGTATTATATTCATTTTTTAGATTCTGAATATATAATTAAAGACATAGGAATTACCGTCATCCACTTGAAAGCCAATTGGAGTAGTTTCCTTCCATATATCCAATCAAATGGTTATTTTTGATAAAAAATTAAAGAGTGCAATAGTACTCTCTTGACTTTGCTTCGAAACATTTGTACTTTCAAATTGATATTTGGAAACGTACCTCTCTCATACTTGCTTTGCTTTCTATTTATTAGACACTGTATTCTAATTTCAATTACTATCCATCACTGTTATTAAATAGACCTTCCTATTTTTACCATACAAACATTTCAAACAAAAGAGTAAATATACTTCTTTGATAATATTAAAATAATAGCAAAGAAACATATACATACAGATATAATTTCAATATCATAAAACAATAACAAAGACATATACACATACATATTGATATGTACATGTATATGTGTCTTTGTTATTGTTTTTAAATCATATATTCATGGATTTCCTTTCCTGACGATCCTGTATAAATGAGCCGTTTCACAAAACTGTTTATCAAACAAGATACAAAATACTGGAATATCGACATATGATTGGCTGAGAGCAAACATGTCACAGAATCCTAGCAGTTGTAATTGATAAGCTTCATGGAACATGGTCCTTATCTATTCAAAAATATTTCCCAAGCATGATTCAAATTCTCTGTGCTGAAATCCAATTCTACATATACTTTGCAGCAGGAACTCTTGGTCATATAAGACCCATCTAAATCCAGGTTTGCTCTCTTTATCTCTCTCTTGATAAAATGCATAGAATGTCACTTCTCCATGAGTCTAATGGAATGTCTAGCTACTGTGATGAGCAGATTGCTTTCATAAGAATCAAAAGGTCTCACGTCTTTAGTTGCAGCACAGCCTTTAACAAACAATAGAAAGGAAACAAAAATAAAGCATTACTATTAAAAATCATTATCAAAAGAATGATACAACAAAAGAGTCAATGTAAAGAAGAAGATTCACCTTTTCTTTTTTCAAAATATTTGTGTAATTCTTACAAATTTATTTAAGCATGATCTCTTATAATCATAGATTCATATAGCAATACCTTAAACCAAGTGACAGAATAAAAATTGTTCTCATTTCTCTTTTATATGATACATCTTCTTTTCCTAATGATATTTAAAACTTAATGTTTTACATATGAAATGTATATAACATGAATGTATAAGAAAACAAGATATTCCTGTTTTTCAGTGATCACATGGTGTTTCAATTCAATTCATATTTTCAAATATTTCATCATTGTCATTATCACCTACATTGTATATCATGATAATCCCAACCAGCATTATACCACATATGTTGATATTTTCCTCCTCATCCTTATCAAAAAATAATATTTATTTCAGAGAGTAAATGAATACTAACCCGATTAGCAGTTTCCAGAGATGATACCAATTTCTGGAGTTCTTGTTTGTCAAGTTCTAATGAGACCAGTCTATTGGTTCCATCTTCTGTCAAACTTAGGTCTAGACTAACTAGAGGTTCCTGGACCGATGAGATCTTATCACTGGACATTGCAAGCTGTATTCAGGAATATAAAATCAAACACCAATCTCAAAGGGACATCTAAATATTCAAGACTGATTTGTAAGAAAGTATTCAAAATTGACTTCCAATTTGAGGAAAGGAATGATGATTTCATTTTTTTCAAAAGAAATCTGCTTCCTTTTCTTTGTATAATTAGATCATTTCCAATGTGGAACACAAAGAATATAATCTGATTTTCTTAGTGATATGAAAGAAAGCACTATCATTCCTTAGGTTCACTTTAGAATACAACTTCCATCCAAATTGCCTCGGAAATGATTATAGTTTGTCCCATCACTGTCACATGGCCTGTTAACCCAAAACCAACAATACGTCACCAGGGAATGTTCTCTGTAAATAGCTTCAACAATAATTTGGCCTTCAAATTAACACTAATTAGTAAACCAGCTTATCTCACTAAAGATTTCTTTTTTCTTCACACTTCTCTTTTTTTTATTATATACTTCATACTACGGTATTTGAAATTATAAATAAAAGATGAGATAAAGAAGTTTTTGAACTATTTTTTCTTTGGAAGTTTCACAGAGACTGAACAGTGGGCATATCACAAGCTCGGGTGAACTGTGAATGTTAAACATAGTTTTCTTCTTATTCTTGGTAATTCTCACTGAATTTCTTCTACATCCAATCAAGTGCTTGTGTTGATTCTTGTTGATCAAGTTTGACAATATATCATGATATGCTTTATCAAGCTCAATAAAAATCTCAAAATTCATTTTGGGAGACTTATTCTTGGTTTGGGGTGGCAGATAACATATTGTTTGCTTTGTAACCTCAATGCTATAATAATAAAATTACTAATGTTTGCTTTTAATATGATTTTGCATTATGTAAATTTAAGAGCAAAATAGGGATATAGATTTGTTTTTCCTTAAAAATATCTACACTATAAGGAGAGAAAAAATCTCATGCAATAATATATACTTCTCTCAGCAGGAAGAATCACTGAAAAGAGCTTTAACTTACTTTTAATTTCCAATCAAAGTCTGTGAGATGTGATTGTGAGATAGTAGCTGTGTTCCCAATAAGTGCTTTCTTGAGGTCATCCCTACGTATCGTCACACACTCCATCAACTGATCCTGAACGTCCTGAGACAAACCATTCAGAGCAGATTTCATCTGTGAAATAAAGAAATCCAAAGTAAAAATGAAATATAAAAATACTGATGAAAAGACCAACATGATATGAAGGTCATACAACTGAAAGCTAAACACTAATGGAACCATGAAGTCCTGTACACAGTCTATGGCAATTACAGAATTCAATAGTGACTCGTGTATAGGTATTATGCTCAAGCTGGAAAATGTTAAACAATGAAGAAGAAAGTGATGAATGACTAAAATGACATTCACAAATCGACAGACTATTTAAATTCACTGGAAAGGAGGCATTTCTTATCATTTATATCAGATTGAGAGTGGATTTTTCACACTTCTATGATATTCACAGACAAAATCAATTGAGAAATATTTGATTTTTTTGGTTGTGATCATGCATCATAAACATACATCATCCTTGGTAGAATCCTTCTTGACAGTCATTTTGAGATACATCTCACAACTCTGGGTGACTTGAAACCATTCATCCAAGCTCCATATCTTGCCATAATCTTGATATCGAGGACGATGATGTCCTGCAAGGCTGTCTGCTATTTGATGGAGTAGCTGTATAAAAATAAATAATAGAATAAGAACATTTCTTAAATATTTGCTGGGGCCTATTCTATTTAGATTTCACAAAACTACATAGATGCATCAGAGAAGACAAATAAATTGTGAAAGTTTGTTTGGCTAATAACTATCAACAAATATACCCAGCAATCAAAGAATCCTAACTTGGATTTGGTGATGCAGAGGTATAGAGTGGAGGTATAAAGCTTTTCATTTTGAACACTCATTTCTGCTGTCAACTGGTTCTGGTTGAGTGATTTAAGCCTTTAAAAGACAAGTCCAACACTGAAAATTTCATCATTTTAAATCGGATTCAAAATAAAAGTTATGGCATTTGGAAATTTCGCTTAATTTCACAAGACAGTACATCCTGGTCGGTAGGCAAATGAGGGGACTGATGATGTCATTTTGTATTTTGTTAAATAAGAAATATTCTAATTTTCTCCTCATCATCATTGTTCTGCGAAACAAAGTCTTATTCCTCCCAGAGCATGTGGTATTTTCACTGTTTTAACAAATTTTTATGGTTCAGTAGTTGGTCCTTAATATAAAATCTGTAAAAATTGAAATATTGTATAAATAAAACAATAAAAAACAAAAGAAATAATGAGTGATGGACATCATCGACTCCCTCATTTGCATGTCACTGAGTTGTGCTTACTGTTTTGTGAAAAATAAGAGAAACTTTAAGATGTCATAACTTTCTTATTTTACATCCGATTATCAAGAAATTTTCAGTTTTATGCTTGTTTGATTTTGCTCTATTTATTCAAATCAACATTTTTCTGGGGCGGACTTGACAATATGCTGCACTGATGTATTGGCATTCCATGGTTCGAATCCCACCCATGATGGCTCTAGTAATTTTATTTTCAATTCAGTTGTAAATTGATAATAGTGTAAATATTGAAATTAAGCACAAGTGGCATTCAATAGTGGCTTTCCAAAAAAAAAAGTAATTGACTAAAATTTTTAAAGACCTATTAGCTTAGTTTGCCAGGTTTGATGTGGTAGGACAATGATTGGAGATCAAAGGTAAATTTTCTTCACTGTTCCTGATATTTCAGACTTAAATTTTTTTTTCATATTTTTACTTCACTTCAGCTAGATCAAAAGCTTTAGTCTCTGTCAGTCTGTCATGTCTATTATTGCTTGTAATGTTGTTCCACTGAACTCCGTTGGCTCCACTCACCAATTACAGAGTTCTAACTCGATCTGTACATGGACGTAATGCCATTGTTTATGTATCAAGTTCGAATAAACCAGGAAAGTGGGAGTTGCGCAACAGCGGAAGTAAGTCACTGTATTTTCCCTTTTAATTTTCCCCCATTTTGGTGCATTTCAGTCCAAAACGGAATAATAATCTTTATTTCGGTCCAGTTCTTTTATATATTTTTATGACATAAAAACAAAAATTGATGAGCCCGTCAGAGGGCTTTGCACTTAACCTCCTAATGTAAGTCATGGCGGCTGCACGATCACGAAACGAGCCGTCTGTGACTGTGTTACTGTTAGTGTGTACGAGGAGAAATTTTTTTAAAAATGTTTTAAAAAACTCCTCAAACAAATATGTCAAAGACACAAAGCAAAGCAGATGGCTGCCAGCTGTCTATCCAGACTCCTGCAGAGGGGGTCGTGACAGCAGTCACACTCACGGAACAATGTTATTAAAATATGGAGATTGAAAATGAAAATAATGTGAACCCGTTTCCCCCGTAAGTCTTACCTGGGTTTATCCACTCATTCAATGAACAAGGTTATGATATAACTAAGCCTGAGTCGAATCGATTTTAAAATCGGTGTTCGATCGATGTCATCGAACACCGGTGCAGATTTTGCAAAATCGGTGCATCGAAAAAAAAATAAAAAATACGTCGGCCGGCCGATTCGTTTGGTTTACACAATCAATCATCAAAATATCAGTAATGTCCAACTTTACTACTACTTACTTGATTTCTATTGCCCCCAAAATGAAACCGAATGAGTAATTATGATGCTATTCACCATTAATTTGAAGTTTATTTCGATCATAGTTCGAGTCTTACTCGTCTGCTCGTGCCGAGATAATTTATGCACGATGAATTCATGAATGGAAGTCATGGCCATCGATCGTGCATGCGCAGTACTGTTCTTTAATCAAACCAGAAAATGGCCGGAAATTGACGCGATCAACGTAAAATAAATCTTGCTTTCATGGACAATATTAAAATCATGACCATAGAACATTATTTAATCGTAATATTTAACAATAATTTGCATATGATAATCATTAATATGAATTTAGAGCTTGATGTGAAACGTTTGTATTTCGTTTCAATTTTCAATGGCGGACATCTCATGACGATCGACTTGACTTCTTGAGTCGAGCTAGTGCACTTGTCTAAAAAAAATAATCATCACGTCAGGATTGATTCTCGAACATTGTCTACATGCAAAAACTCTGTTCAAGTTCGTAATATCACCATATAATAACATTTTACATGACAAAACAGAGAAAATTGCGTTTGATATTTTTTCCCATCAATTTGAAGCTAGTTTGTGCCCAACTTTGGGCTCTGATTTCATGAATGGGAAAATATGTCATACGTCATCAAACACGCATGCGCATTGTGCTTATTTTCTCGGAGCTTGGAGGAGACGTCCAGAGATAAAATAGAAATAATCCCAGTATTATTTCTTCCATATGAACATAACATACTTTGCTGACATCGTCAATTTTCTTAGTATGACCATAAAATCTTGTTAAATCGTAATAATTTAGATGAATTTAGGGCTCGATTAGAAACATTCGTATTTATTTTGATCGCATGCTCAATTGCGTCTAAAAAAATGGATTGTCATCAGGATTAATTCTCGAACATCGTCATAACTCATATTCCACAATCTTTCCTCACAATCGTTATATCAGCATTGAATAGCAATTCAAATGACCATCCAGAGAAAATTACGTATTCATTCCCATAAATTTATTTGGAGCTCATTTTGGATCCAACTACACAATCTCAGGCAAGTTACAGCGCTCTCCGTTGATTGCAATTGTTTGCTGGCGCTGACGTCAAGCACGCCTGTCGTTTCGGGAGAGTGAGTGTACGGAGCTGCGGACGGGGCTGGTGAATGGACTGCGAATGCTAGTCGACCGAAAATCATTCGGATCGACTCTGCGTGATTCATGTCTTTATTATTGTTTCATTTTAAACTTATGTTGTCATCTGCAAATATCATTGTTGAAGATATTTTGGGAAGAATTCTGCTTTGGTCCCCGGCCTTTTTTGTATGTTTTGTGATCATGGAAAATACAAACGAACTTTGCTCTGTCATCTGTGCAACGCTCACCCGGCCAACGCCATGCCAGCGCATAACGTCAGTGCGTAGTGCATATGCAAAGCGCATCGCATCGACGCAAAAACAAAAGACTAAATTTTCCCCGCCTTCAATATTCGATGCATCGATGTTCGATCGAATTAGAGCTGTCGAACACCGGTTTTCAAAATAATCGATATGACTCAGGCTTAGATATAACCTTGTTCTCAGTTATATCTCCATGTGTGGCAAAATAAGGGTGGCAATGTTTGGCTAATTTTCTCTTTTTGTTTGGGGCAAATGATTGATGTTTTTACACTGACAGTTTCCATTACACCTTTTATTCATACAACTTGGCTCTTATTTAAATTTGATACTTTAAATCATTTTTTCTTAATTAAAAATAGAGATAAAAAAATGAAAATTTTCTTGCCATATTAATTTCCACCAATAGAGGGCGTACACAAAAATGTGCTCAAAATTCAAGTTTTTGAGCGATCTGGGGCCTGTTGCATGAAATGGTCTTTCGTAGAACCATTCTACGTAAGAACGAGATATCGCTCAACTGTTTCACAAAGCCGATTTGGGCGATACGAAGAATGGTCCTTGGAAAGACACCTCCAGACATGTCCTACGTAGGCATGATCTTCTTTGCACACCGCCCGCCACCGTCGGCATTGAGAGAAAATGCGTTTACGGCAAGCCACACTGACATAGTTTAGGGGGTTGATGATGCATTTTATCTGGGATGGCGCCAAGTTATTCTTTGTGTGCAGGGGCTAGTTGTCATCAGTTTCAGGTCGACAAGACGACCAAAAACGGATGTCATTTTAACTTCTCCGGGGGTAATGTAGGCCCATTTTAAATATGTTTTCTTTTATTCTCCCTCCGTCCTATCCCCACCCCTATTCCATTAAAAAAGAAAATAAACTTGAACTATATGGGCAGCACTGCACTATCTCTCTGACCGCTCATGCTTTCTCATTGTAGACAATTAAACAACATGAAAAAAAGGAAAAAAGGAAAAAAAGTATTTATAACGTTCAGCTAAAAAAAGGAATAATACAAAACTAAGATGTTAAACATGCTAAATTTATTTTTATTTCATTTCCATTATGATTATAATTTTTTTATGAGATTAATTTTAATCAATGAAAATTAATTCTTGGATATGGGATACAGTGAAACAAACAATGCAGTAACAAAATAGCTAATTGAATTTAAGATACAGATTAGACCTATAGCTTACGAATCCATCACAATAATTTCAAATGAAGATAAGTTCATCAAATAAAATATTATGGAAAGACCATGCGAATAGGCACATTTCAAATCATAGGGTAGGCCCCTTTCGGCTCCTATATATTATGTCATGTTAAAAGAATTGAAACGTTGAACATATTTTGTATATTCTTAAATCTTATATTATTATAATTATAAGCTTCCATAAATTAAGTGATCAACTTTAAATATTACCAACGTTTATGATCGTTGTAATTTTTAGCATTATTTCTGTTAATAGCATTTTTTCCATTGCGGATTGCACAACTTTTTCTATGTTTTAATTATTATTGCAAAGCACGACTTTACTCACTGGAACATGTTTGCAGCAATGTTCATGTTTCTTGTCTTCGGTTACTTTTCATGCAACTGAGGTATGTTTATACTCTAAACACTCACATTACTCACATTTGTATTTCTTGCGTTATATCTAACAAATAAAATAAATAAATTTGATTTTTCACACGCAGCCTCTCATATTTTCCTTTTTAGTCTCATACAATCAGACACTGTTGATTTTGTTTACCCCATTCAAACCCTATTTTTACCTCTACAAATAACATATTAACACATAATTTGCAAAATTATCACTATATATAAGTATTCTTTAAAAATACAGAATATTGAACAAGTAAAATGTCGAAATTACTTAGTTAAATCAATTTTTATATCGGGCAAGGGTCTCTTTCGTTGAAATATCAATGAAAGGTGTCTCTAAACGGACACCGTGTTATAAATAAGGCAAATAATGACAATTTCGATTTTATTCAGTTATGTTTGTGAATCTTCATTTTTTTTCTCTTTTTACCTCATGAAGTAAGCTCCATACATCAATTCAACGATCATTAATAATTAAAACATCATTTGATCTCCTTTTATTGAAATAAATGATTTTATGAAAAGTCGTCATTCCAAAATAAAAGGTTCAGGTGACGATGAAGACTAAATATTTTTCCGATACTATCGATATAAAACGATGTCGCGGACTTGGAAGACAAAACTGCCTTCGTGAAACGGAAAGCGCTGATTTGTCGCCAATCTTCCTATCTCGGAAGAATGGTCCTAGGACGTTCGTTCCTACGTATCGCTCATCTCGTCATGCAACACAACAGGCCCCTGGCCTGGTGAATACAAAAATTATTCCCAAGACCCAAGTCACTAATGAAAAATAAATTGCAACTGTAGAGAAATTAGTAATTTTGGTCACAAAAGTGATATTTTAATGACTTTTTAAAGTTTGTGCTCTGGACAACATTGGCATACCACAGTCCTACCTGTAGATTCCCCACAGCTCACAGGCAGGGTGGTAGCAGTGAACAAGTGGGTTTATCAGGCTATATAATTTGAGCTCCGCCGGCACCGCGGGGACGGCGCGGTCGAGCTCCGGCTCTAGCTCCTCGACCTCGATCGACTCGACAATCTGCCTTGTTAGTTGAACAGCCACAGGTTTCCTGGGCCAAAGTATTTATTAAGCGGATGGAAATAATTTGTACAGGTGTACAGAGTTCCCATGATTACCACGAGTTTATCAGTTAGATAAATACAGTCCTTACCTTTTCCATATCGGCAGTTGGGCATTTCGAAAGGAGACCAAGATCTTTTGTGGGCGTCGCCATTTTTCGTCCGTGGTTTCAGGATTTAATTTGCTATAGCGCCAGCTACGGTATTGGTTCAATCACGGACTAATATACCTCCATGTATATAAAAATGGCTTCCACAGAACACGTTTTTTTTTCTCTCTCTCTTTCTTTCTTTTCTTTTCTTTTCCTTAATTCGATATCAAGTTAATGTTCGTAGCTATTTATCTAAATAGGGATTTGTTTTGTTCACAACTTCAAGTTAATGAACATCAAAATGCCATATTAAACATATAAAACCATTAATACATTATTTAATAAGAATTATGTACAGTGAAAGTAATTAGAGTTATTTTTCTTCGAGTATCAAGTCAAGATTTCAAGTATCAAGTCAAAATTTCGAGTATCAAGTCTGAATTTCGAGTATCAAGTCTGAATTTCGAGTATCAAGTCAAAATTTCGAGTATCAAGTCAAAATTTCGAGTATCAAGTCAAAATTTCGAGTATCAAGTCAGAATTTCGAGTATCAAGTCAGAATTTCGAGTTTTAAGTAAAAAGAGTATCGATCAAGTCAAAATTTCGAGTATCAAGTCAGAATTTCGAGTTTTAAGTAAAAGTTTCGAGAATCAAGTCAAAATTTCGAGTTTCAAGTCAAAATTTCGTAGTCTTTTCCAAGTTTAGTAGTCTTTTCTGTCTGTTCGATCTACTTTCTTATTAGATGACCAGCGCTGTTCTCACCATGTTTGTATCTACATACCGATGCGAACGTGCATTTCGAACTATTAAACTCATACCGAAGCACCTTGACCAGTGAACCAGTGCCTTCGTCTGGCAATTACACCTTTGGTGCAAAGGTTTAAGCAACTTGTTGCTGACAGACAGACAATGTCACTTATCCCATATTGAAAGTGACTAGGGGACTGAGTCTACAACAGACATGCTCTGCTTTGACTACAAAAAATATTGATTTTTCAAGACATCTGTCTTGAAGAATTAATTCCCATTAAAACGTGATCTAAAATGGCAAAGAAAAATCACTTTTTTTTCCAAAAGGAGTTAGGTCCATTTCAGTATAGTTGCAAAAGGGGTTAGGTCCACACAGAATTTGTTTTTTGGAAAAGAATAATTTACAAAAATATGAAGACAGGTTAATTTTTTATACCCAATTTTATGTTCTCATGGTAGGGTTTCACCAATCATCATTTGGAACGATCTCGTGGTTAAATTTCATGGAAGTAATTTCTTCACTTCTCCTTGCGAACTCGTCATGTACACTTTATGCATCTCGCCACGTTTTGAGGAGTTAGTCAACTTCTGTACTACCCACGCGGTCTATTTCTACTGCCTTATTTTGGATATTAATTTATTCACGGAATATTCATTTCGGATACATTTCACTTTTATGTCGGACCTTTAGTTACGCATTATTTTATGAGCTGATTTTCGCGATAAAGAAACGCGACATGTTTATTTAATTTCATCTACCGGGGGTTTGTGCAATATACTTGGACTTCACTTTCGCGGTGATTTAAACTTTTTGACCTGAGCGCTTCACGCCGTTCATCGCTCATCTACCATTGCCCCCGAACTTTTCGCGGACACTCATCATATCGCGTCTCGGCCCAGTTGGTGGTCATTCGCCTTCGATCTACACCTCCTCGTACTTCACAGTTTTCCGGTAAACAAATAAATAAACACCAGAATCATCTCAATAGCCCGTCAAATAAGAAAATGAGGATTTTTTCCATTCTCAAGACTCAGCACTTTTAGGCCATGCCCCACAAAATCACTTTTGGCCGGCACTCTGTCCCGTTTTCCAACCGATTTTCTTAAAAGTGATGTCATATTGATCAGGACAACATTCTGCTTTAAATGAGATATGTAAAACATGATTCTGTAATATCACTCATTTATAGCTCACCTCTAATGCCATTGGCATTCATATAGTTGTGTGTCAACCCTTTACATGTACATATGACCTAGTCATGTGTGCACAATTTATCAGGGATGCCAAAGGTATGCAACCTGTCTATGTGGCATGATTGGAAGTGTGTATCTGCATACACGACTATGTCTTCCACTTATGTTGCTGCAAATTTAAGTCTTGCACACCAAATGTCAAAGTCATAGTAAGTGTATTCAAATGTTCGTTGGTGCTTTTTGGTTTTTGGATTGTAGAATGTTCTGAAGTCTCTTCGCCGTAAAACAAGATCATTGGGTGGGTCATGCCCTGCCTTAATGTCACCACTGCAGGCTGCAGCCAAAACACCTTGAAACCTTTCCAAACCTGAAAACAACCACAAAGTTCTCCCTGTCCTGCATTTGTACTTCAGCAGGAGTCAATGGTGTAATAAGAGTACCAGGTACATAAGACTGAGGTCGCTTAGCTTTGGATGCCTGGTTACCTACCCCCTTCCTCTTTCTTTCTGCTGTAGAAGGTGGTCTATGTTTTCCCTTCCTTTGCACATGGGGTTCTCCCTCATTTGGTATATCAATATCTTGTACACACCTCTTTGCAAAGTTCATCTGTCTTTTATATGACAAATCTTTCCTCTTTTTCATATTTGCACATCTCCCAAGGGGGGCAGTGCCTGCACAGATTGCTTGTAAGAAGGCCTCCTGGCGTATGGCATGACTAACATCAAGATGGCAAGCTTTGATTAGAAGCAATTAAGTGTGAGTCTGCAGTATTTCCCATCTGTGCATGGCCGACTTCAGCAATATTGGTATTGGGAGCATCAAGGTCTTTAAAAGCTTTGAAGATGTGATGTCTCCTTTTGTGCCACCATTTCAACCAGTCATCGACACATCCATCATGTTCAGCTGAAAAAGCCTGCATTTCCTCATGATAGTTTTCATAGTCCCTTTTACTACATGCTTCCAACATGGATGTGGCTATTGCCTTGAATTTGGCTTTGTATGTCACCTTGTGAGAGTGCTTCACAATGCTCTGTTTGAAATGAAACTCACAGGAAACAGTTCTGTGTCTAATTGATTCTTGACCAAAGACTGCTTCAATGCTGGTCCAGTTAGCTGCATTTTCATCAACTACAAAGCCATTGGGGTTGAATATGTATTCTCTTTCACCCTTTATTTCTGCCAGCATTTGGTTTAATGTGGTCCAAAACAAGAGTAGATTTTCATGATTTTCTCTTTCAGCATCCATCACTGCCAAACACAGAACTTTCCTGCTAAACACAGGGTGTTCAACCTACATTGTGAGCGTTTTCATTTTCCTTACGCGGTCATGTTTTGCATCAACATGAGTATTGCAATGGCCCGACCTGATCTCTATCGATTTGAATAGCAATTTCTCCCATGGCACGGCTGGACTTAAAAACATATGAAGGAGACCCATTGTTCATATTGGCATTGTTTAGTTTGTAGACCAAAAATTTGTCTTTTTTGTCTGTCTCCTCCTTAAGTTTGTATACAGCATCAAAGCTGTGGCCATTAATATACTGCTGCTCCCGCATGGCACTCTTTACATTGTGCATCGCTTTCAAATCAACAAACTGGTTAGACCAAAAGCTTCAGTCTCTGTATTTTGGTTGTTCTGCTGAACTGCGTTGGCTCACTCACCAATACATAGACTGAAAAGCTTGGAGGCCCGGACGCGCGTTTCCGTTACACCCTGGCGAAGGCATTTTCCGCAAATATAGCTAAAAAGCGACTAGTGAAGAGTCTACACCCGTCGCTGGTTATTGAGAGTCCGACACTGGCGAGTTTCCCCCACAGGGGAGAGATCAGTGGTTTCCCCACACACAACCGCATGATATCTCAGTGGCTACCCACGGCCACATATATAACTTCATATTTATGTACACAGAGCTTTCATATGAATTAAATCTGAACATGTCTTGCAGTGCCGTTTGTGTTCTCAGGGAGGTGAGAAACTTAGAATTCGGGCGATAGCCACAAATAGCCAAAATTAATTTAGTAAGCAGAATAATGATGAGACAAGAATAGCAACAATAGTACCAAACGAACGAGAATCTACAGCATGTAGAAAGAATCCAGTTGTTTCGAACTATAATTGTTTCAAGATGATTCTAAGTTACGATGAATTAAAATATTACCACCGGTATTACTACTACTGAGTACTACTGTTGCTGCTACTACTCCTACTACGTACTACTACTACTACGACTAATTCTAACAACGATACTACACTACTACTACGAATTATGATAATGATAATTATAAAAATAATAATACATAATAATAATAATAAAATAATATAATACGTAATAATAGTGATGATGGTAAGAAAAAAACAGAAGAAAAAGTAGAAAAGAAGAAGAAGAATGAGAAGAAGAAGAAGGAAAAAAAAGACTGAGAAGAAGGCTGTCCAGAGGAGAAGCTAGAACAAGCAGAGGCGTCGATTATGGGGGGGCAGATGGGGCGATCGCCCCACCAATGAAAATATTGGGGGGCCGGGGCAAACATATCATTTTGCCCCCCCAATAATTCCGCATGTGCTAAAAATAAAATAAGATTGTAATGTTACACAGAAATCAGCAAGCGAGATTGAGATACACAACTCGTTCTTCGTCTAAAATCGTGCTCAAAATGTCCACTTTTCAGATTGGAATATCAAAAAATTTCAGCTCGCGCTTCGCGCTCGCATCATTTTTGTAACAAAAGCCCATACTTTCCATGATTAAATAGGTGAACATGGTCCCGTTTTCAGTTCTAAACCTCAAAAGAACTCCCACTTCGATTTGCAATAATCTTTTGTTGGATATATATATCTTGTTCTTTATTAAAAACATCCATTAAACTCAATTTTTTTTTCAGATCGAAATATCAAAATTTTCAGCTCGCGCTTCGCGCTCGCATTAATCTGCTGGTGAGATATATATATATATATACATATATATATATATATGTGTGTGTGTGTATATATATATGTACACATATATATAGGCATATGTGTGTGTTTGTGTGATCGAGCGCCTTTGGAAAATTGATTCATGATTTTGCGGGCCCCCCAATCTGAAAAATGGATCGACGCCCCTGAGAACAAGAACAAGACGAACTCATAGAATGCAGTGTCATACAACGGAGAATATCATCTTCTTCCATGATAGCGAGGGGGCAAATTACCACTGAACTATACCACTACGTTGTAATAGGTCCATCGGGTGCAAATTGCCTGCAATTCGGCAAAGGCAAATCAAGGCAAACATTCGTGTTGAATCTGAATACAGCTGCCTTTGAACATAGAGCTCTATGATTTGAACATGTTCTGTTGTTATTTTCTGTGCGGACGTTTGCATCGCGCGCCCAGCTGACATGGCTGATAATGTAGACAAACGTAGACTCTTCACTAGTCGCTTTTTGGCTACTTTTCCGGAAAATGCCTTCGCCAGGGTGTAAAACGGAAACGCGCGGCCCGGACGTACAGACAACGTATTTTAGCAGTAACGTTAGATCGAACAGCGGGAACCCGATTTTCCGATCGTTTTTTTGTACATAAAATGTCATATTACGAAAAAAAATCACATCCATATTTACGAAAAAATGTTTAAAATTCAGAAATATCGTACCTTAGACCTCAGTTACCGCTAGTTCTTTTGAAATGATGATCGAAACATCGTCATCTTCGATCCTTTCGTTGGTCAAGGTAAGTTGCCATCTTGGATGACGTCATCATCATTACAGACGTATTTACCAGTCGCTACCTAACGCGATTTGTGCCGCTGCTTTGCGCTGCGCTTGGACATATTGATGTGCGTGCGTTCGGAACTTGTCGCTCGCATTGATTGGCCAAGATATCGAAAATTTAATCGGAACGCCTTGATAAAAGCACAACTCGTTGACGGCTGCCATATTTTCCTCTCCGGCAGATCGGTCAAAAAATAAGGAATAACCCGGGGAAAAACTCATCGGTAACGTATATTTTCAAAATATTATAAACTGTATATGATATCAATAGAAAGATTAGAGTCTAACGAATATAGTGGACCTTCGTCCAAGATAATATAATGTCATTTAGAATCTAAAAGAAGTAACAAATCTGGACAAAACCCGTCCGCCGAATTGTCGGACCAGATTACACATGAAGGCTCGTACTGACACATTGCCGTCGGTAAATGGGGATTGTAGTAAAATGTCAGAAATTGTTGAATAAATCCCCAGTGTTTGGGACTTGAAGATATATACCTATATCCCGATCACAAGTATCGATACCGACACGTCATGATAACGTTTCCATGAATCATAACATGCTACTCTGAACCTACGAACTTGTCTGAAATCTCTTTATTCGGAGTCCAACATGGTGTCCGAAGTGGGATTCATGGAAAATTTTCCGTAATTAAGACTTGTGCGGACATTTCAAATGCTATCTTGGAGAAGGAAAATCACTTTGCAATGCTGATTTTGAGCCTCGAAACGTGAGTAACTTTTGCCGATTTCAGTCATTTCTTACTACAGTCCCAGCTATTGAAAATGGCGTCTTGTCAAATAGGCATCCCGGTACCACAGCCGATGTGCTGCAAGGGCAATTTGGAGTCAAATTGGAAGGCCTTTGAGGAGTCATGGAACGACTACCGCATAGCGACAGAGCTAGATAAGAAGCCAGATAGCGTGCAAGTAGCAACTCTCAGATCAGTGATGGGCCAAGATTGTAAGGATAGATTGGCAACCTTACCGATGAGTGATGCAGAGAGACTGAAACCACAGATCATTGTCAAAAAACTGGCAGAACATTTTGCTCCAGCAAGGAATGTGCTATACGATCGGTATGTCTTTCATAGTGCCGTGCAACAGCAAAGTGAAAGTGTTGACCAGTTTGTTGTGCGGCTGCGCCAACTGATCAAGCCTTGCAAATTTGGTGACCTGGAGGAGGAGATGATCAGGGACAGGTTGGTGCTTGGGTGCAAGGACAAGCAGGCACAGGCACGCCTTTTCAGAGAACAGGATACTGTGTGCACCTTGAAAAAGGCAATCGCAGCCCTGGAAGTTAGTGAGCTATCCCAGCAGCAACTTAGAATTGTAAAGGGAGAAGAGACTGTAAATTACATGCAGAACCAGCGTAAGAAGGGAAAAGCGAGCAGCCGACAGCAGCAGTTCAACTCCAAGACAAGAAACATGGATAAGAAATCAGGAAAGAATTTCACTGCACAAAAAGACGAGGTTAGTGGATGCAGATTCTGTGGTGGTAGCCATGGAAAAGGCCGTGAAAGCTGTCCAGCATATGGAAAAACCTGTCGAAAGTGCAGCAAACAAAACCATTTCCAAAACGTATGTAAAGCTAAAGTGCAGAGAGGTATGAAACCCTCCTCTGTCTATCAGCTGGACAGCAGTGATGATGAAGATGCACTGACAGTGGAGGAGGTAGGGACATTGAATATTCACGATGGTGGAAAGAAGCTGACCTTGCCATTGGATGTAAAGATAAACGAACATCAACAAGGAAAACTGGAATGTTTGATAGATACAGGGTCAACATGCAATGTGCTATCCTACAGACAAGTGTGTGAGCTGGAGAATTCAGGACAACCTTGCATTGATCCAAGCAAATCCAGAATAAGGCTGTTGAATCGTAGCATAATTCCAGTTCTGGGAGAGAAGACGTACACTTGTCATTATGGTACCAAGCAGCATGATATAACATTCAAGATAGTTGATGTCGAACACATACCCCTATTGTCCAGCAAGACATCCATCGACATGGGACTGATTACTGTCAATGTTACTGATGAGGTCAACGTAATGGGGGACAGTATTATTGATGACTATGCTGATGTCTTTGAGGGTCTTGGTTGCCTGCCAGGTGACTACGACATGGAGATCGATCCATCCATTCCCTCAGTCAAGAACTTAGCTAGAAAGGTGGCAGTGCCTCTGAAGGGAGAACTGAAGCAGAAGCTTGATGAGCTAGAGCAGAGAGGCATTTTGAAGAAGGTTTCAGCACCCACGGACTGGGTCAGCAACACGGTTTTGGTCAAGAAACCAGGCAAACTCAGAATCTGCTTGGATCCAAGAGAACTGAACAGAGCGCTGAAGAGACCACACTATCTTATGCCCACGATGGATGACATCCTACCAAAGCTTGCCAAGGCCAAGGTGTTCTCAGTGCTAGATGCGAAGGACGGTTTTTGGCAAGTGAAGCTGACAGAAAGGAGCAGTTTACTGACGACATTTGCAACGCCATTCGGTCGTTATAGATGGACTCGTATGCCCTTTGGCATATGTACAGCACCGGAAGAGTTTCAGAGAAGGCAACATGAGATCATTGAAGGCTTATCTGGTGTTGATGTTGTGGCAGATGACTTCCTAGTATATGGCAGTGGTGCTAATCTGGAGGAAGCCTTAGCAGACCACGACAAGAATCTCCGCAAGTTCTTGGCAAGAGCAAGAAAGGTCGGGCTAACCTTGAACAAGAAGAAGCTCAGATTACGACTGAGTGAAGTGCCATACATGGGACATCTTTTGACAGCAACTGGCCTTAAACCGGATCCAAAGAAGGTACAGGCTGTTGTGGAGATGCCAACTCCGACTGACAAGAAAGGTGTCCAGAGGCTATTGGGTAGTGTTACTTACCTTGCAAGATTCTTGCCTCGACTATCACATGTGGCAGAGCCTCTGAGGCGTCTGACTGACAAGGATGTGCACTTTGAGTGGAGACCGGAACATGAGGAAACGCTCAAAGAGGTGCAACAACTCCTCACGCAAGCTCCAGTGCTCAAGTACTATGACGTCAAAGAGGAGGTCACCATACAATGTGATGCTTCGGAGAAGGGACTGGGAGCGACCTTGCTTCAGAATGGGCAGCCAGTATCATTTGCATCTAGATCCTTGACAAGGAGTGAACAAAACTATGCCCAAATTGAAAAGGAGTGCTTGGCTATAGTATACAGCTGCGAGAAGTTTGACCAATTCATACGGGGAAGAGATGTAACAGTGCATACCGATCACAAACCCCTCGTACCAATCTTCAAGAAGGCTATACATAGTGCCCCAAAGCGGCTCCAGAGGATGATGCTAAGACTCCAGAACTACCATCTGGATGTGATATACTGTCCAGGCAAAGAAATGTATATCGCTGATTGGCTGAGCAGAGCGTTCTTACCAACCACTGAAGGCAGAGATAAAATCTATCAGGAGATAGAACAAATCAATCAGACTGAATACGTCAGAATCAGTGATGCAACGTCTATTCAGCTGCAAAAGGAGACGCTCCGAGATCCAGCACTGCAGACACTGACGTCGGTAGTAATGAACGGATGGCCGGAGACCAAAGATGATGTTCCTGTAGTAGTACGTGAGTACTACAATTACCGAGACGAAATAACGGTACAGAATGGAGTTCTATACAAGGGCATGAAAGTTATTGTTCCATCAGCCATGAGAGCCCTAATGCTGAATCGAGTGCATAGCAGTCACCTGGGAGTCGACGCCTGTGTTAGACGCGCTCGGGATGTTCTCTTTTGGCCAGGTATGCAGGCAGAGGTGAAAGAAAAGGTGACACAATGTAGCACCTGCAATGCGTTTCAGCCAAAACAACAAAAGGAGCCTATGTTGTCGTATGATATTCCGAGCAGGCCTTGGAGTATCGTGTCACAGGACCTTTTCACTCTTCACAACGAGGACTATCTGATAACTGTTGACCACTACAGTGATTACTGGGAGATCGACAAGATAACAGGTGACACCAGAGCAGCAGTCATTGTGGCATGCACAAAAGGCCATTTCGCACGATATGGACGTCCAGACAAGGTGATAACAGACAATGGACCCCAGTTTGTTGCCAAGGAGTATGCTCAGTTTGTTACCGACTGGGAGGTTGAGCATATAACCTCTTCGCCATTGCATGCTCAAAGCAATGGAAAAGCAGAATCAGCAGTGAAAATTGCCAAAACTCTCCTAAAGAAAGCAGCAAAACAAGGAGAAGACATCCAGTTGGCTTTATTGGACTGGAGGAATACTCCTGCTGATAGTGGTGCCAGCCCGGCACAAAAGATGATGGCTCGACGAACCAACACTCTACTACCAACACCAGAAGCACTCCTTAAACCACAAGTAATAGGGGGTGTATCACAACACATCAGTCACAAGAAACAGAGGGCCAAGAAATACTATGACCAAACAGCAGCACCACTCCCTGAGCTAGAGATTGGACAACCGGTCCGCATCCAGCCTAAGAATCGTGGTTTGGAGTGGGGCAAAGGAATCTGCATGGAGAAAGTTGGTCCACGGTCATTCTTGGTTCAAACAGAAGCTGGCCGAATGTTAAGGAGGAACCGGAGGTTCTTGAGATCAACCGCTGAACCTCTCATTCCAGACACACAGATGGCTGAGACAGAGAGCCCAACAACAACACGTGATAGCCCAGAAGATGCTACTATATTCCAGCCAGTGGGTCAACAACCATCCTACGCTGAAGTGACAGCAAAACCAGTCGAATCGCGTGCTAAGGAGGTACCCGTGAACAACTCTCAGACTCAATCAACAAGCGCTGGTCGCGGAACGAACCAATCGAACTGGCCTACCAAATCTACGCGCACCAGAACAGGAATCCAGATGCCAGCGAAATATAATCAGTTCGTTAGCAAATAACCTACACCGTAAGGATGATAACTGAGAGACTGGACTTGTATAAAGAAGCAAGTGTATATAGTTACAGAACAGTTTTTTTTTTCTTCGCGTTTTTTGATAGTTTTGATAGTTTTTTTTTTTCGCGTACGAAGGATCTCAAGTTCAGATGCAGCCTTGGAATGAGTTTTTAATATGATTTTTCAAGACGTGGGACTCATTTCTTCATTTGACTTCACACACTGGACATTGAACTCTGTGCCAAAATGCTGATAAATGGACAAAAGACTCATATTTTTTTTCACATGTTTTTTATTTTTTAATTGATTTGAATGGTATCACTGAATGTAATGTGACTGGGATGCAGAAGCTCAGCAAAACGATTCACACAAAACGGGAAGGGAGAAAAAAAGAAGGTAGTTGAAAAAACAAAATCAATTATCTTTTAATGAAAGTTTTCACTATCCTTTTTCTATTTTTTAAAAGGAAGGGAGATGTTTGGGACTTGAAGATATATACCTATATCCCGATCACAAGTATCGATACCGACACGTCATTATAACGTTTCCATGAATCATAACATGCTACTCTGAACCTACGAACTTGTCTGAAATCTCTTTATTCGGAGTCCAACACCCAGAAACGACGGTTATTGCTGTCTACAAACTGGTTTGCAACACTCTGTACCTGCTTCCAGTCGACACTGCCTTTTGTTGCAATAAAATCAGCCATATTGTTGAGAATAATCCTGGATGGTGGAACCCCAGGTCTGGCCTAAGCTTCTCTTGAAGGGACTTTCTTGTTATTGCCTTCTTGATTGCCCTGCATGTGTGATTGCCTCTGTAGTATATTGTGAGGCAGGACTCATTGTCATGCTCCCATACTTTTATTCCTTCACAATCAGAATGAATCTAACGTTAGCTCAGGAGTAAGTTAGATCTAACTACCGTAGGCCTAATGACAATGTTCCGATTAATCTTAGATGTAACATCTAACGTTAGATCTAGACTCTAATAGATATTTAAAAGTTAAGACTTGACGTAACTTGTGGTAGCCTCGTTGACCTAGACCTAGGCCTATAGACCTAGACTAGTGGCAGTACTCAGTAGGCCCTAGTCTCTAATTGGTATGGAATGCTTTGATATTCGACTTCGAGACCTAACGTCAGGGGCACGGCTATAAGATTTAAGTCTTAGAAGACTAGCTAGGGCCTAACGTTAGCCTAGGGCTTACGCTTAGGGCTTGGTTTAATTCTAACTTGTTTAAGATCTAGGTCTAGACTAGGCCCTAGATCTAAAGTTTAATTCGGTTCATAAAATATATATGGACTGCATTTATATTCGAGACACGGTTGTTTCTTTCGGCTCGCGGGTACCGCATCGGCCAGACCATGCCCTCGGAATATATAACTTAACAATTGATGCGAAGCGCGAGCGGAAAAAATCCGGAACTCTATTCATCTTTTGTAAATCATGAAAAGGATGAGTAATTGGAAAGTTTCCTATAACAATAGTGCGAGCGCAAAGCGCGAGCAGAAAATTTTTGATATTGTGATCTGAAACTGAATAATGATTTAAATAGAGAACAAGCTGCGTATCTGAATAAACGCGTGTTTCAGGTTTCGACCTAGAATTTGGGTATTTTAAATACCTTTCTTATCATCAAAATCAATAAAGCAAGCGCAAAGCACGAGTTTAAAATATATGATATTCCGATCTGAAAAATGGCCAATTTAAGCTCTGTATTTCAAGCTCTTTGTAGGAAAATTGTGAGGTGGATATGGATTACAGTTTAAAAAGTTGTTTCATTATTATTACTTTGAGATTTGACATAGGACCGAGACATTCTATAAGGACATTATGTCATCATATGAAAATGATGACAATTGTATCTTTCTATTTCTCTTCCTTAGCATGAGAGCGCGAAATCTGTTAATTTTATGGCCTGAAAACTGGACATTATTTAAAAGCACTTTTGTGATTATGAATAAGATGCATGAGATAATATCTATCAACAATCAATGCGAGCGGAAATCGCGAGCCGAAATTTTTGATAAACTGTCATCAAATGGGAATTTCAAGTAGTTTGTTTTAAAATTAATATTTAGATATACATAACTCACCAATCAAAATGCGAGCGTGCAGGGCTAGCTGATACGTTATGACAATCTGACCTGAATAGGGATATTTTGATATCTTTATGGAATGCAGGAAAATAATAAGTATCTGAAAAATCAAATTTTCCGAGCGCACAACACAAGCAAAAAATGTTAATATTCACACCATAAAACAGAATTTTTTTACAGAGCACTTTTTAAAAATCAATTTGTAAATCAAATAAAATAATTAAAGTTAAATTTCTTAGCTTAAATTTGTTTTGTATATTGACTTCAAAATTTTTAAAGCTCCATATTGAACAAGATGCGAACGCGAAGCGCGAGTGAAAATTTTATATCTTAACATGAAAGATTTTTGAAATTATTTACCAAGTCTTCCCTTCATCTTATTTCATTCACTTGTTTTTCTCTTATGCTTCTTCTTTTTTTCTCGTCTCTTTTCCCTTCTTTTTCTTTTTTTCTTTCTTCCCCTTTTTTCTTTCTTTTTTTTGCTCCGCCAATAGGGGAGGGGGGCGGGCCCCTCGGGTCCCTTGATCCGTCTATGGTATCCACACCAGAGAGACATTAATCACTATGACTGATTAACCTAGACGCAAAATGTTTCCAAGGTAATTGGTTATATACCAGCTTGGCGTCAGCAAAAAATGCTGTCCTGCCGAGTTCCTACGGGAGTTACCACAAACAGAAACAGAAACGTTTAGACAACACCAGTTTGGCGTTAGTCATATAATTATATTCTCAATCTTGAAAAAATAACACAATAAGTCTTCTACATTATATAATTCATAGTGTTAACGGATTTTTAATAATTTAATACGTAATATTTCATTTTATTATTTTATTTAGACAACACCGGTTGGCGTTAGTCTAACACCAATTCGGCATTTAAGCAACACCAATTAGTGTTGAACCAATATCGGTCTAATTCTTAACTGGTGTTCTTTCAATACCTCTCTGGTGTGGACCTGGTCGGTGTCAAATACCACACCGGCTTTTTTTTTTGCAGTGTAGGGTGTTATTGTAACACTTCAGTGTGTGACACTAGTGACACCAACTTGTTTCAGTTTTAACACCCATTGTTTCTTATTTTATCAGTATGTGCCTTGGAAGTTGAAAAACACATAAAAATGAATTTTACATGTTAAGCCCGATGATAAACTTTACAATGTGGACCCTCATTAAAATCTTTGCATAATGCGTACATATATATTCTCTATCTTAAAAAAATAACACAGTGAGTCTTCTACATTATATAATTCATAGTGTTAACGGATTGTGAATAATTTAATACGTAATATTTCATTTTATTATGCTCATGATAATGCCGTCTTATATTTTGCCTTATTTTGTGATTTTATTGTTGACATTTGAAGCGAGAAGAATCCTTTATCGATCAATAATTCTTAATTAATTTTGAATACACCAAATTGATATACATATCTTATGATAAAAAATGTGATCAATTCTGTGTTGATTTTACTTAAGCTAACGACCCCCTCCTCTTTTCATCAAACACAAGTCATGTTTCTAACACCCCTCCATAAAACACGGAATGGTAATATTAGTGGTCGGGGGGGGGGTCCAATCACGGCAATACCATGTTTACTGTATATACATTCCACAGCATGACTAATATAGAAATGTCAACAACTTTTCCTGCGTTCCGTGAACCAATATCCGCAAACACGTAACTCTAAATAATATCATTTGTTATCAGATATCGCGGATCCTCTACCAGTTGCCTCCATTTTCTATGATTTTCCTGAAATAAATTGATAAAAAGGGTATGAAAGGGTATGATGGCGATTATGAAGCGTTGCTGTTGTTTTCCTGACACTCGAAGTGGGTCAATAGCCGTCGCGGCCTATTCATTGGTAAGTGCACACAATCATATAGAATAAAAATTCAAATCATATTGTGTTTATGTATATATTGCAGTTATATTCATGAATGGATCGTAAACAATATTCGTTACGGCTTTTTTGCAAATCATTCATCCGCTGACCATGAGCGTAATACAGACACACTGATCTTTCATGAATCTGATTGTCGTTGTTTAAGCTTCGGTGCCTCTGTTTAGCAAAATTATTATTTTTCTCTACAACATACATACACGGATATATACTTTTTTTGCTAACCAATCCTTGAGTAGGTTGAAATGTGAATCGAGCAAGTTGATTTGAAAAAATCCTACACAAAAAGATTGTTAAAATTAATACAACGCCATTTGCTATAGTTTTGAACCTTAAAGTAGTTTTAATAAGTTGAAACAAGTGTTTGATAAAGCTTAAGGTTTAGAAAAAAAAATTCTGAACAAAGTTTAGAACAAAGTTTTTAAAAACTAATACAGCGCCGTTTGCGATATTTTGAACCTTAAAGTAGTTTTAATAAGTTGAAACAAGTGTTATAAAACTTAAAGAACAAAGTTTAGTTTTTATCAGTAAATTCTCAATAGATTAAGCATTGTTGTTTAAAACTGTAAAACAACTACTGTAAGGTCAGTAAAATGCGATGATTAAAAGTTCAAACAGCGTTTTCACTGTGCAATTGATTTTGTATAAAATCTTTTGAACCAGGTTCGCATATTTGAACCAACTTGTAGGTTGGCTAAAAAAATCTGAGAGTTTTGTTCCTAAGTTTAAACGTGGATATCAGAGAGCTAGTGTAGAGGACAATACACAGTGAAAAATATAACGTTCATTTGTGTACATTTATCATCTTGTTCCGGTGTTGAATGTACAGTGTTATAGGCCTACATACGTATATGTGATATTATTACAACCAGGGTGACCAGACGTCTCGTATTTCCCGGGATTGTCCCGTATTTTTCTTTGTCCCGGCGTCCCGACAAATCCTTCCCGGGACGCCTGTTTGTCCCGTATTTCAGAATATTGAACAAAATGTAGTTTATACATTCAAAAGTGACGAATTTTTATTAAATAATTAACCAACAGATGACGAAGCAGAGACAACAATTAAATCGATAACTGTAAATTTTGCAAGTTCTGCGGTGATTTTCTTGCTAACCCATTACATTGCAAACGAAGTGGCCTCGACTGGCCTCCTGCCTGTGTGTGGCAGGCTACTAGATAGGCATGTAGGATAGGAGCAAATTCTCAATAGTGCAAACAATCTCACTTGATAAACAATTTTTCAAACCAAAATAATCACAAATTCGGCGGGAAATTCTAATAATTATGTTATAGATTCTCAGTTTGATTTTGGAGATGTAATCGGACAAACAAATTATCGATTTTTCCTAACTAGATCTAGTTGTTTCAGCTTTCGTTTTGAGTCTTTGTGTGTACAATCATGACAATGCCGCGATGTTTCATCTAATTTTTAAGTTTGACAATATGTTTCACTTTGAAATTTCATTAATTTCTAAAATATTTTACTTTTTAAATTTTTTTTAAATACATTTAAAAAAACACCAAATAACATGATTTTTGTTAGATAATTTGATTTTTTTGTTTGCTTGAAGTTTGAAATTTTTTCCTCTTTCTTTTCTACCCTTTCCTTCCTGCTTGTCCTTTTTTGTTCCATCTATCTTTATTTCCTATCTTTTTATCCTGAGCGTTTCTCTCTCTCACTCTGTTTATTTTTCTTTATTTCCTTTTTTCTCGTACTTTCCTTCTTTATCAAATTTCCAGTTTTTATTTTCTTCATTCTTTCTTTCCTTAAAATTTCCTTGCCTTCCTTTTCCCTTCCTCTCCTGTTTCTTTTCGTTCTATCTCTTCTTTCATTATTTTCTCTTATTTCGTTCTCTCCCCCCTTCATTCTTCACTCCCTCTTTTTCTTCTTTTCTTTATTTCATTTTTTCCTTCTAATTCTTTTCCCTTATTATTTCTTTCTTTCCCTTCCTCCCTCTCTCCCTTCCTGTTTTTCTTCTTTCTTCCAAAGAATGAAGGAAACATATTTTTTTCCTTCATTCTTTCTTTCTTCCTTTACCTTTTCCCTTTAATTCTCTCCTTTATTTTGTCTTTCACACATTTATTCATCAGTTTACTTTCTTTCTTTTCTTTCTTTCTTTCTTCCTTTCTTTCTTTCTTTATATATTCATTTCAAAGAATGATGGAAACCTTTTTTTAATCTCTTTTATCCTTTCTTTCATCCTTCCTTTATTCTAACTTTTTGTTATTTTTTTTCATTTTTTCCTTCATTTTCTTTCCTTCTCAATTCATCTATTTTCTTTCTCTCCTTCATTCTTTCGTTCACCCTCCCAATATTTATATTGGAATTATATTTTATTTCACAAGTCTAACGCTGTGTGTGGCCTTCTTTTTGAAATATGTTTGTCGATTTCCCGTATTTCATTTTGTGAAATCTGGTCACCCTGATTACAACACCCCTCAGTATGGGTGTTACTTTGACACTCTTTGGTGTCATGTTATATATCCAGGGTGTAATTAACACCTGAGGATGTGGTCCTATAGTGACGCCAAGTTTTGTCAGTTTTAACACCTCAGTTTTTACCGGATAAACTATATACTATTTTTTTTAAAAGCTTGCCACAAATCAGTAAAAAAATGACTAGTTAATAGGGTCAGCTGGGTGCAATTGCTATCCTAGTCATATATGATTATTTTCCAGTCGTATTTTACTAGAACAAATTTATATCTGACTCGAAAATGAGTCAGAAATGTGACTAGACATATCAATTTCATCCAGCTGACTACTGGGCTAGTCAATTTGACTGATTTATTTTAAGAGTGTGAACATTAATTTTGAGTATAATTACAGTGTAACTTTACTATCAAAGTCCGTGCCTTATCGTGTGTGTATTCATATTTAAGATTTCGTTTTATTTCATCTTGGCTAAATTAAATACGTTTTTTGTTGTAATACATGATTTATAATGCTGGTAGATTCAATTTTAGCTCCGTATATCAGGCGGTGATTGATAGGAAACGTTACAGTATATGTACGCAATGTCTATCACAGCTGGAAGAAAGAACATGATTACATAATATATTGGAAAAGGAAACGAATCATGTAATAATTGTGTATTTTTTTTCCAATCGGGGCATTGGGAGCATTTATGCCAGGGGCCGTGATATACAGTGCGTCCCACAAAAAACGAAACCGAGATTTATCGATGAATTATCATAACTTAATCACAAATACAATAGACAAATGACCTACCATTTTAAAGCTTGGAATTAATCTCCTCTTTCATCTGAAATTACTTAGATTATTTCTTATTCACGCATGAGTGAGCAAAAACAATTTTAAAAGGGGATACCAAAAAGTCACTTGGCGGACCGTATCTGGGTTTTGAAAAGAAAGCCACATTTTTAACAAGTTCAATATCTGCTCTTTGATTTGATACCTGAATTACAGAAAATGGTCAAGAAATAACAAAGTTCTGGTAATTTCAAATAAGGCTTGAATTTCAATAATTTCATAAAATGAAGAGTTTTTACAGGCGAGCGTTCAAACTCACTTGACACTCCATTTTGTTGACGATCAGCCATGCATTAAGTCTTTTGTTACCGTGCGATAGCTTCTGTGGGAAACCGGTGAAAATACGTTTATTTAAGGAAATTATGGAAATACAAGCATTGTTTCGAATATGCATAATATGCATATTTATGCTCATTGTTTGTGTGAATGCTTTTGTCTTTGTTTCAGCTGGTAATCACCCGACTTATAGTTGGCGCAATGGGTTTGACACTTTTTTCAAACAATGGCTATTGTGCACTCAACCAAACTACACCGAAACAAATTTTACCAAGTAATTACTCTATCCATACATGGTAAATATTTTCTCTGAATCTCACATTTTCCTTAAAAAATACTTAATTTAAAAAGTGTAACATTTTTCCTCACTCGCACTGTAGTAAGGTACAGCTGCCCTGTTTGAATGTTGAACTTGGCCTCGTGACAAAAAGAATGAAACAAAAGATTTTTTTAGGGGAGGGGGTAGAAAACAAAGTTTCAAAAGAGATGTACGAGTCGTGAAACTATATCACACTATTGAGAAAATATCTTTCCGCCGCCCCTGGTCACATGCAAAATTTAAAGTAGAATCAGAGACTTTATATAATAACAAAATCACATTTTATTATAGTGCAACCTTTTTTTATTTATCCTTCGACTAAATTGCTCATCACATATATAAAAAAACGTTTTATTCATAATCAAAGTATAAAGGAACTAGCAGCCTTATAGTAGCTCCACATGAAGCCCTCAACTACTCACACCTGGGGAGCGTTTCATGAAAGGACTTGTCAGACGTTTTATCCGACAAGTCCTGTTTTATCCGACAGTTACTATAGTAACAGTGCTTCTCAACATATCAGAATCACCCAGGAAAGTTGTCAGATCTGACAACTTTTCGGACGAAAATATTGATGAAACGGCCCCCAGGCCACATAATGCAATATTCTGATCTGAGTAGTCTTGTAATATTGGCCCACTTGTACGATAACACTCTTATTTACTACAATCGGTACATTTCATACCACACTAATTATATTACCAAGCGGCAAAAGAAGTACTTTCCTATCAAAATCATGTTACTTTCTCTGTATAAATGAAATCATAGGCTAATTCTTTCTCCATATTATTGATGGTTATCTCGAAATGTATTTCATTAGAAAGTCTTTAAAATAAAGATTAATTGTCACAATATTATCATAAATGTATCTTTGTGAAATCATGAAATATTAGCTGAAAATCGATAATTCTGATGATCACTGACACAAAAATGAATATGTGGGACATTGCATTAATAGTACTTGGAAAATACCCGACATTTTATGGAATTCCGTGCTTTATATTGGTCATTTCTCAGCAATTACACATTTTTTCCAAAGAATCATTTGGTACATGTTGTGAATATACACATCCAAACACTTGGATGGCGATGTTATTGGATTCTGATCGAACTCATTTTGATGTCGCTACCACAACTTGAGTTTATCTTTAGTGGTTTTTGCATTGTACCATTAAATGAGAGGTTCACCCTGGCAAAATGGTTATTGTAACGATAGTAGAAAAAAACAAAAGTATTGGTGAGTGTTTGAGGAAAATCCATCGAATATTTGAAAAGGCATTAGAATGTTAGATTTTAATTATGACGTCATATGCGAGCAGCTTGCCATCTAACTACATGTATCGTGAAATAAAAATATCAATGAAATCTCATTAAAAAATGAAAATGGGTTTTATCTTCAGTTTATAAATATCAACAGACACAAAATTGTTCACACCCACTAATGAAAGAAGAAATGTTTTAGTCATCACGAACCATTAAAAAATTGGGGTTTATGCATTTTACATAACACAAGGGCTGCTGCTCGTATATAACGTCACCAATCAAAATCTTGAAATTCAAATAACTTTCTTAATCTTGACTGGATTTTCCTCAAACCTTCACAAATATTTTTTATCATAGAGTGTTCTAGCAATGAATTAAAACGCGTATTTTTGGTCTGCATCAATCGCTCGTGCTGTATCAGAGCGTATCCCTAAAAATGACCGAAATCCAAAGAATGTCCCATAGACTCCTGTACAGAATTTGCTATTGAAAATTATTCATCAGTTTAAGGCGCAGGCGCGAATGCGTGAAATCAGCGTGAAATATACAACGCGTACAATGAAAGCAATGCGATGCGCAGCATAGAGCACAACTACGCTCCATGACGTCATATTAACTACATGTACATGGAAGTCGCATGTCAACGACCAAAATATAAGTAATGGCAAATTGTGATAACCGATATGACTTGTTAAATCAAATTTCTCCCTCTTTTTCTGAGGAGGGGGGGGGGATGGGATAGATGATAATAATTAGATTGGGTGGCGTTATTTCATGAAATACCCGAAATATTCCACTCGTTATAGGGCCAATATTCCACTTATCTGCGAATCGTAGAATATTTTCCCAAACTCTTGAAGTATTTCTTGTATTCCATTCAGAGCCATCCAATATAATATAATTGTCTTTTTCTGGCATTTTTACAACAAACTGTTCGTGAGGGTAAACTTACCCTTGAAAAGTTGATTACTGTAAAACTGTATTTGGTTAAAGGAAATGAGTGAATTTCCATTCATTTTTTTCCACTCTCCTTGCAAGTGCTCACTTTGGAGTGAATTTAGATTGAGCATGTTTACTTTTTCAGAGCTAGGGGGAAAAGGCGTACTTTAATTGGTTGTCAATAAAAAATAAACCTCAAATTGCATTTATCATGTTTATGGACCACTAAAACACTTGAATATCATCAAAATAAAAATCAATAGAAAATACCAAATAGTCTTAGATCAATCATTGTATGATATGCAAGTTACAGAATAACAGTACATGTAATAGCAAACCTACTTTTCGATAGATGGCGCAATTTGAAATACATTGCAATACTTTTTATTCTTACAATGTACGTTGTGTGTTTTAAAAATACCACAGAACCTATGCCTAAACGACGCCATCTTTCACTGTTATTTTACTCAGTTAAAGACTGACAGTGTAATATACAAAAATGTGTGCATGTGACTATACAGATTTAATTTCAGCGAATAATTATTAATACACGAAGCCAATCTACTTTCAAATACATCTTTCAAGATGATTGCTAAAGCTACACTTTTGCTAAAAACAGGCTTGCTACATTCTTATAACATTGTAGAGAAGATAATTCGATAATTTGAGAAAAAAGTAATACAAAATGATAAATCCTGTGAGTTCCATCCCGCAATACCCAAAGAGGCGCTTATCATACATTGTATATCTTGAAGGGAAAAGTTGATATTTCAAATCGTGAGTTTCTGTTTACATCACATTACTTGCTTTTCCACGGCCGTCTCGAAGCTCCTGATATTGCGAAATAACACAGAGGAGACAAGTTATCTGGAAGAGAAGAAATCATTTTATCATCATTTATCATCATTTTAAAATGAAGCACACACGTACATGTAGGTCAATACAAACTTGTAGAATTTAATATCGATGGTGTACTGCACAAAGTTAGTAATGACACCCCCCCCCCTCTTCTTTTGTCTCCTATTAAATTTATTTAACATAATGCTTTTTTGACAATCGCGTAATCTTGAATTGCGAATAAATGTAATGAATCAATAAAATTTCTAAACAATGTGAAATGGCGGCATGCAAAATCATCATTCATGTATAATCGTCAATATTAATACTGTAGTTGGATTACACCCTAAATAGCGTTTCTATTATTTTTATATTTAGAAAATAATATCAAATTTTACCATTTTCCCTAATTGCGTGACAAGTGAGAAAAGGCTACCTAAAATACGATGGCACTGGTCTGCATGGTGCTGATAAAAGCAGCACCAAACTAACCAGGGGATGGCGGGGGCTATTCTAGTCACTGCCATTCATAAACTCAAAGTATTACGACTTAGCCCAAGCCTCGTCCGGATCAGACAGCTACTTACGCTTCAGTCACAACTCAGAGCGGCGACCGACCGATTAGTAGCCTGCTTGGGCGCCTCTGGAATGTAGGCATCGCACAACGATTTTTCCCGATTTTTGAAGTCGATCGGGCTCCTGGGGGGGGGGGGCACTTCTATTGACGAGATGATATCATGCGCTACCATGGGGTCTCGAAAAGCACCCTAAAAGACGTATTTTCCATTTTCTGAAAATGCACCCCTTAACCATTGGCGGCGGAAGCCAAAAATTTTAGGAGGGGACAACCAAAAAAATTTTGACAACCAAAAAAAAAAGGTTCCTATGCCCTTAACAAGTATTGGCATGCGAAACCATATCATTAACAAGTATTGGAAACAAAACGATACTCTTGGCAAGTTCCCTGAATTGACCCCCTTAACAAGTACAGCGATATTTTTATTGTTATGTCACGGACGTCGGTCGTCGGTTTTACCTTCACCTTCATCATTGGATTTAGTATAGCCCTACCTCCCACATCTCGCGAAAATCGTACTCTACTCTAAACACGTAATGTTGACTCTTGGAGCAAAAGTACATCCTTTATAAAACATTTTAATCTTAATATTTAATCTTAATTTGACCCTAAACACGTAGCTTTCCTTGCGAAAAGTAAGTACCAGGGTTGTAATAAAAAGCATTTTTATTGATTTTTTTCAAAACGTTTTTTCCCAATAAATGATGTAATTTTCTGTAAATTAATTAATGAGCAAAGCTTTTGATGTCTAAATACATTTTTGCAAAAATTACTAAATCAGAGAAATTACTAAATCATAGAGAATGCCTAAAAAACCCTCACTAAAGTAAGTTGACATTTTATATTAAATTTATTCCTCATACATGTATACGGTTACACTTCGTAATTCCAAAAGTTCGTAATTCCGAAACACATGAATTGCCTATACCTCGATGTTCATTAATCCGAAAACGTAAAAGGTTTCATTAATCCGAACATTTGTGGCGTTATTCCGAAAGTTCGATAATCCGAAAACGAAATAAGGTTCGATGTTCCGAAGGTTCGTTAATCCGAAAACGAAACAAGGTTCGTTAATCATTTCGTTTTCGGACTAACGATCCTTCGGAATTACGAACCTCCCTTCGTTTCCGGACTAACGAACCTTCGGAATTACGAACCTCCCTTCGTTTTCGGACTAACGAACCTTCGGAATTACGAACCTCATTTCGTTTTCGGACTAACTAACCTTCGGAATTACGAAATAAATGTATGCGCATGTATACGTGTAGTCCCACGGTAGTTTGAGTATTGTCAATCTAGGGGGGGAGAAGAATTTGCATTAAGGAGGAAATTGTCATACATAATCTTTGGGCTTTCAAAACTAATTTCAAAATGTTTAATATGCTTTATTTAATTTGAATCAACTATCCCAATTTTAGTGCAAGGAATACACATTTGGATTTAAATGAAGGCCTATGGCTATGAACTACCTATTCTTTTAATTGAGGAATTCTGATCATATGAAGAACAAAAAAATCAGTATAAAATGTTTTTATGCCGCCGTATCGACTGCTATTCAAGTTTTCCTCGTAAAACTGAACTTGCAGTACATGTCTGTTCAATCGTTAAAATAAAGTTAGCTCATACTTCTGAGTATTTCAGTTGATTTCGGGTAGTATTTCTGGGTATGTCTTATAGAACTTGTAAATATTTGGATTTGTAAAGGTGGTTAAATGGTGAAAAACGGCAAAAATAGAGGCGGCTTAGCTTAGAACTTAAAAGGTACTCCAACAACACATCGTCGCATATCGCATAGAGGTTGATCCAGCGGCCAGCTCGCCAGCCGGAGGCTTTGGCGATAAAGGTCACGGTAGCAAAGAAAAGAGCAGACTGCCCGAGTTTTTAGGACTTTGCCGTTGGTACAGGAGCTACGGCAAAAACCCACTTGATTTGCCATAGTTTTTTTTTAAGTTTTGCCGTAAAAAAATCCGGCAAAGTTTTATGCAATGGAAAACTCCGGCATTTTTTTTTGCTGTAGTTTCCTGATTTTTTGCCGTAAAAAACTCCGGCAAAAGTTTTATGCAACGGTGCCCTGGTCTGGAAAAAAGATTTTGAACTTGTATCATAATTTTTTCATTAACTGGGTCTGAATAAAGACTTTGCACTTTTGTGCTATATGAACGCATTATAGGGTTTTAGTTTTTAGTTACTGGGTCTGGAGAAAAGACTATGATTGATTCTCAATTTACTCTTAGCGCATATATTCATAATACGTGCCGTACAAGTTAAAACAACAACAAAGACATTAATTCCACCAGTTTATAGGTCTAGAGAACAGACTAAGCTCGATTTTCATTTTTAGTCCACTGGAATGTCATTATCGTATCTTAGTTTGGACTTATATTATAATTTTTGAAATAACCCGGTCTGGAAAAAAAGACTTTGGACTTATATTATAATTTTTGAAACAACCGGGTCTGGATAAAAAGACTTGGACTTATATTATAATTTTTTTAAAGAACCGGGTCTGGAAAAAAGACTGGACTTATATTATAATTTTTGAAACAACCGTTTGGAAAAAAGACTTTGGACTTATATAATAATTTTTTAAACAACCGGGTCTGGAAAAAAGACTTTGGATTTATATTATAATTTTTTAATTAACCGGGTCTGAAAAAAAGACTTTGCACTGATGTGCTATATGAACGTATTACTACAGAATTTTAGCTTAGAACAGATTCGCCAAAAATCCCTTCAATTTTTGAAGGGATTGTGGGTAAAGTCATTATTACATTTGTGGGCGATCAAAAATTATTACATTTGTGGGTAAAGTGCATTATTACATTTGTGGGTGAAATTATTACATTTGTGGGCATTATTTTTGTGGGCGATTATTATATTTGTGGGTGTAACACCTCCCCCCCCCCCCCACTTGGTTTCCGCACAATGGCCTTGTACTATCGAACGCTCGCATCGTACGCGTCAGATAGAAACTAAGTCCAAACGCTCAAAACTTTGCAATGATCATCCTTCTAAAGAGAACTTGAATACACAGATGATAAAAAATGGTCAAAAACACATTTTCAAAGTCTTAATATTCTAAAATGAATAATTGGGTCAAAACATCTCATCTGTGATTTTGTTGTTTTCTCAACTTTTCCCATAGAAAACACATTCCTTTCAAGTGACCAAAACATTTCACGTGCGAAGAGGGGTCCGATCGGAAGCTAATATCGTAAAAAAAGAAAAACGAATTGACAATTTTTTTTTACATATTTATATTTTGTAGGTAAATGTGTAGTTGTGTATTTATGGTGAAAGTTTGATGAATTTTATGAGAATAATGTATTTGATATGATTGAATTCATGAAAATTTTTCGGTAATACGATCCACTTCCATACGGTTTTTTTAAATTCCTTTTTAATGGAAATTATTTGCAATAATTTTCCAATCATTAACAATAATGAAACAGATACAAATATTAACATAATTCACATTGGCTTTATATATGAAATCACGGGCAATTCGTGTTTTGACATGCACTTTTTATGTAATATCATAACCGCATACCCATGCATGCATCCCCAAAGTAGTCTTGAACAAGGAGGAACGGAACATGACAAAGCGATGGAGAAGGGGTAAATTATTGGGGGAAAGAGAAAGAGAACGAGAGTGGTGTTGAGAAAGAGTTTTAGTAAGAAGAAAATAATACACCACTTACAAATAATAAAAAAATCTAAAATCACATCCAAGGGCGCCGGAAGCGGGGGCACTTGCCCCCACCCCCAAATAAAATTTTGGGGGGGCAAAACGAGATTTTGCCCCCCCCCATGTGCCCCCTGAAAGTAGAAAAAATGATAAATTATTTAAGGACAAAAGCAAACGATTGCACTTTTCTTCCTGAAAATTGTAATTTCCATTGTCAAAAATGAAAAAAATACAATAAAAAAATACATTATCATAGTAAGCCTCGCGTCTTTCGACGAACAGTTCCTCCGTGAAACATACCTTTGATAAGCCCCTTTTCCATCTTATTACAGTGTGATAACGTTTAACCTTTTAATAAATACATTTCATACTAAAAGCGAATGGCAAATTGATAGTGGTCCACCAATGATTAGGTTTATAACTCTATGATGCTGGCTGTGTCGTCTAACAGAAACGCTCAGACCGGACACGATATCACTAACGCGCGTGAACACTAGTTACTCGAGCAACATATGGAATCTATGTCATAGCTGTCAAGCCCAGAAACCATAACATCTCGACAAACTTGCTTCAATTATTTCATTTTCAAATAAATATAAATTCAGTCAGTGCCCTAAAGAAAGGCTTATTTCGAAAGGGTGGGTGCTGTCGCGTTAGGTGCGTCAACGCGAACGCGAAGATTCGTCCAAAGCCCCCCCGGTTTGGCCGAAAGGGTGCGTTGGGAGCGCCACGTCGCGTCGCGTTCACTGGAACGCGCCCTTTCGTCCAAAGCCCCCCCCCCCCGGTTTGGACGAAAGGGTGTGTTTAATAATAATGAATAAATAAATACAAATATTTATAAGAAAGCTGAACAAACAAAAAAGACGAGTGATATGTGAAATTTGCATAGGAACATAAATCATCATATGGCACACACATTCTTTTTTAGGTAAAAAAAACAATGACGGCATGCTGCATGAGGATTTTTCGGTGGAAATGTTTTATGGTGTAATATTGATACATGTAAAAATTATGACTGATTTCAAGGTTCTTTCAAATGAAAAAAAGTAACTTACCTTCAATTTTATACTTTGCAGGTGTGTTTTTATTACAAAGGAAAACATTCGTATACCTGGAGATATTTGGTGTCCCCCAAATTATAAAACTTACGGCAGACATGGCAGATGTGTCCTGGAAGGGCAAGGCCAAAATTGATGTCGGGTCAGCATTCACAACGTTTAACTCTTCAGACCCTACCTTACTATATTTTACACTTGAGACCCTGCCTCAGCATATTTTGTGAGATGTATCTGTTGTGTATGTGTGCGTGTTGTGTGTATAATGATAATAATAATATGTACGTGTTGTTTGTATAATAAAAATAATAACAATAATAATAATAATACTTATAATAATGATAATAATAATAATTTTCACCCCAAAGAGTGAATTTATGGAAATGAATTTGGAGTGAAAAATTGGCGCCAAGTGGCTTATTGCAAGGGTGGGTATCTGATTTTATTATCATTATTATTATCATTATTATTCTTAGTTGAACTTTTCTTTCTTTTCCTCAAATTGTCAATGCTTTAAATGATTGAAAATCCACTATTTTACGTGCAAATTGGCAATGTTTGACAAAATACCTTATATTCAGCTTTCTTATGAATATTTGTATTTATTTATTCATTATCATTAAACACACCCTTTCGTCCAAACCGGGGGGGGGGGGGCTTTGGACGAAAGGGCGCGTTCCAGTGAACGCGACGCGACGTGGCGCTCCCAACGCACCCTTTCGGCCAAACCGGGGGGGCTTTGGACGAATCTTCGCGTTCGCGTTGACGCACCCTAACGGGACAGCACCCACCCTTTCGACATAAGCCCTAAAGAAAATACCAAGGTCATTTCAACTCAATATAGACATGTTGTCAGAAAATTACACGCAGAATAATCATCTGTAGAGGATTATAATTTATAATTTGTGAAAATGGTGAATCCCACTCGAAAGCAAGTTGAGATAATGTTTAGACATGAAAAAAATAAAATCATCTGTGAAAATGTCTTCTTGACCGGACTCATATTATCCGAGATATAAATAAAAATGTAAATAAAGAATATAAAAGAAAAAAATAAGCGTTACAGTACTGCTCTACTATAAAAAAAATCTGAAGATATTTTCACAGCCCCGTATTTTCCTCTATTCCTTTTCATTGGCATGATTGGAAGGCGTTTTGTCTGATACTATTTCAGCTAATATGATATAGCACTTATTTAGCACGTATTTCAGATTCTAAAACTTCTTCCCATTACCTGTTACTAATGAGATCGAGATGGCACCTATGTTCTCTGGTTCATCCCAGCTTTTGTTATTCATGGACGTTTGCAAAAATAAAAAAACAATCCGGGAGTGGGTGGGGCTGCAAGACCTAAATTTTCGAAGAAACTGAAGAGCGAGGGGGTTTGTGATGGGGGAGCTTAAAAATTTCCTAGAATAAAATTGAAGGATTTCGTGCACACTTTTGGTGAATTTTGCCCTCTCGGTCGGCAGCCCCGGCTGCGTACGGTCATGTTTATCATCTTAAAGTCTTTAAAAGGCCTATATTACATTGGTTTGAAACAATTTCGTGTGCAATAAGGCTCGTAATTTGCTGGATCTGCGACCATGATCATAAAGAAACACCAGTCCGGGTCAGAAGGGAGGAAACAGAAGGAGCAAAAATAACTCCAAGACTGTTTAATTCTCAAGAAATTTATTTTTGAATGCTCTTAAAAACGCAACTTTTATACTCCATTTTTACACAAAGTCCTTACCGTGGGGGGGTCCCACAGCCTCTCCCGCTCGATCGCTTCGGTATCTCACACTGTCAAAAATATTGTGCCCCCTTCGGAATTTTGCCCCCCCCCCAAAAAAAAAAAAAAACTGAAAGTGTTCCGGCGCGCCTGATCACATCCATGCAAATTTACAACAATTTTTATTATAGTAACGTGAAAAGGGACTCAATTAAAACTGTTTTTAGTGATTAATGAAGAGGAAAGCAGCAATCAATAATGAGAGTGCGAAGCGCGAGCTCAACATTTTTTTATTTCGACCTGAAATTTGGACAGTCTTAGCGCGTTTTTATTTCAATAAAGAACAAGCTGCAGTGTGTCTCAAACAATTAAATGCGAGCGTGAAGCATCTGAGCTTAATTTTTTGATATACCTACATGATAAAAGAGCATTTTGACAAATTTTGGAAAGAACTTCCAAAGAGGATAGGTATCTCACAAATCAAACAATGCGAGCGCGCAGCGCGAGCTGAGAATTTTGATATAACAATTTGTGTAAATCAAAAAAAAAATAAGGAAGGCTTGATGTGCGAATATTGTGTGCAAATTGATTTCAGAACTGGATATATGAAGTGACATTTAATCCTCTTTGGGATCCATTACACAGGCAATGCGAACGCGAAGCGCGAGCCAAAATTTTTATATAAAGTCTATTTTCCAATTCTTTCCCTCACCGTTTTCTTGTTTCCTTTCGGGGTCGGGCCGGCCGTTACGAGACTGTAAATTACACATCATGGGTATAATACTTATTTCTTACTTTTCTTTCTGTTTTTCGTAGTTTCTATCAAGGAACAGTCTTGGCGGTAAGGTGGGGAGGGGGCGGAAAAAACATATTTGTTTAAAAACAAACTTGTGGTGTCATGGATGCATTTTGGAGGTCAGAGGATGGGGCAGAAGATTTGTCACGTAATTTTAGTTCTCCTAATCATATCAAATAGTAAGGGTATTAGGGTACACGACTAAATCCCCTCCTTTTTGTTCTCCAAACCCTCCTTTAGCGGCCGAATGACAATCAGTGGCGTAAAGGGTCAACAATTTTGAGGGGGTCAGATATGGTGCAAGGTGCCAAATTTCTGAGAAAAAAAACTGTGAGCGAGCAATTTTTTCTTTACTCCAAAATTCTAATAATTGATAGAATTTGGCATTAATATTCAGAAAATAGTTTCACGTTTCACCCTTTTCCCCTTTCACTTTCTTTCTTTGTCTATTTCTTTATCTTGAACAATTTGGGAGTACATACCCCCCATCTGTACCCCATAAGAGACAATACTTACGTTGAGGGCAGTAAATAGCAACCAGACCACAAGATTACCGATCAGGAGAGTACCCTCCAGGCCCTGCGAAAAAGTCCAATAAATTAACGTTATGATATCAAAATTATCATTTCATTTATCTATAATCATCAGGAATTTCAAGATAAGATGCGGTTTCATAAAGCTTGGGGATGTTCACCCTGACGAAAAGTTTGGTATAAAAATAAACATTTTTAAAAATATGTATATTAGTGAAGGTTTGAAGAAAAGCCATCAATGTTATTAGAAGTTTTAATTTGTGACGTCATACACTCTAAAAAATATCGGGTTAAAATGCTCCATGAGGGTATTTATGTGTCCAACCAACATTGAGCATTTCTTTGGGGAATTTTTATTCATCCAGTGTTATGAAAATTTTGTCCATTATAAAGTAATTGCTGCTTATTTCTTAACCTTACTGGACAAAATACTTCCTGCACTGGGTAAAACACTGCCCCAAATTGGTTGGACACATAATTACCCTCGTGCTGGTTACAAATTTCCCCAATACTTTTTTTACAGTGTAAACGAGCAGCTGCCCCATAATAATAATATAAAATGCATAAATTTCAATTTTTCAGTGGTTCATTTTTGGGGCAGGAGTTTCTGCATTTTATCTATAACTCAATAACAATTAACAATAATAATTAACAATAATAATTAACATGTTCACATGATAAAAAAAGAACGAATTCATTATAATGTGGCAATCGAAGAGATAAATAATACTGATAATTAAAGTATACATAAAACCATGTGACTCAGTAAGATCAGTAAAATATAAGGGCTAGCTATTTTAAGCACAAAGGTGCTTGGAGTGATAGCAGACAGGAGAGAGAGCTCTACATGCATGACATGAAAACCATCATGAAATGTAATTTGAAAAAAGATGTCACAAAATATGAAATATTAAAAATCAGAAACTCGATTGGGAAGACTACCAAAATAATAATGGTAAAGAGAAGTGCACGTGCGTGCATGTTGGGTGATTGCAGGTGATAGAATTAGGTATACTTAGAAATTAGAAACTTTTTCAACGAAGCTTTAAAAGAAAAGAGAGATAGAGATGTTGAATATTATGTGGAAAGGCATTCCCAATATCTGGACCATGGTGGCGTGTCTTATGAGCTAGTAACATCCCAGGGTTGGTTAAGTGGAGATCTGTTGAAAATCTTTTTTGTAGACAAAAAAAGATTGCGAAATGGAATCGGAATAGTATTGGTTAAAAATTAATACATGAACTAAGTCGTGAAATATGGGATCAGTGTGTGTAATGTAATGTGAATGTGTGCAGATGCGGAGTGCTTTCTTTTGAAGAGCGAAAATTGTTTCTATTATCACTTATACCCCATACTATGTTGCAGTAAGATAAGTAGGATAAAACGAATAGACCAGTTCGTTGTTAATCCATTTCTTTCATTTGTTTCATTATGATAGGCAGATTTCAAAGCAAGATATTACGTAAGCTTGCCTTACATAGCAAGATGATGAAATTGAATAGAACAGGTGACTAGAATAGCACACCAATGAACACTTTATGAAGGTATTTGTTGCATTCCTACTTTGAATGCATATCATAGCATGTTGCTCAATGTACTTGGCAAACTGTGAAATACCAGTGTTGTTCGTTGGGTTTACTGACGGATGGACTAATATCACTTGGTCTTATCATCAAATGGGCTACAACTTTCGGGCTAAACCCACTAAGTCCAATTCTCTTTTGGTCTAATGACCACTTGGTCTAATAGCCAATTAGTTTAATGACCACTTGGTCTAATAGCCACTTGGTCTAATGCCCACTTGGGCTAATCGTCACTTGGTCTAATTTTCATTTGGTCTAATATATTGTTACTTCGTCTAATGTATTTTATTGTCACTTGGACTAATTGTATTTAGTCTAATATCAGTTCGTCTAATAGTCGGTTGGTCTAATACTAGATGGTCTAATACCAGTTGGTCTACTACTCACTTGGTCCTTTATTCAGTTGGTCTGTATCGCAGTTGGTCTAATCCTCACTTGGTCCATTATTCAGTTGGTCTAATGTGCAGTTAGTCTGATTTCCATTTCGGCTAATTTCCACTTGGTCTAATTTTCACTTCGGCTAATTACCACTTGGTATAATTTCCAGTTAGTCTCACATTCATTTCGTCTACATGCCATTTGGTCTTATTTGTAAAGTATGCATGATGGTGGCTTGTTTTCAATTTTCTGGTGAAATTGTTAAAGTTTCTTTACGCGCGCCGGGTTTGAATCTTCACACGCGCGCCCCGGCCTCGATATGTGAGTACAGTTAGAGTGACGTATATTTCCATCCCCAAATTTTGAAAATATGGGGATTTTCAAAAGTCTGTAGGGATGAAAAAAAGTATTTGGGGATTGAACAAACTTTGGGAATTTCGAAGTTTTTGGTGAAAAGCAATAAAATTTGCTATTTTTCTGTAAAATAATACTAACATACAATCATAGAGATGGAAAAATATGATTTTTTTTAATCTACCTCTATGTATACGATCTACTGTAGATAGTTAACGGCTGGCTTAACCCAATCAGGGTTCCCAGCTTTTCAAGACAACAAAAATCCCTTATTTTTCTCTGATGAAGATTGAAAATTCCCTGATAATTATTTAAACCGATTCCCAGTTTCTCATGTTTTCTAAGTTGTTACAGTGAATTACATGATTATCATTATACAAGTCATGTATATATTTATAATTTTCAATTATTATGGACCAGTAGGCACATACTTGTACTCTAGTAAAAGAAGCTACAAAAGAAATTTAAACATCATAACATGTCATTCAATAAATGTTGTTTTAATATAATATTATAACCAAATATAACAGAGTCTGACTATCGTGCTTTCGACTTTTGGGTCGATTAAAATTCCCTGATTTTGCCCTCATTTGAGGCATTTTCCCCTAGGGATTTAAAGGCAATTCCCTGGTTTTTCCCTGACTGGATATTTTTTTTATCCCTGATTTCCTTGATTTCCCTGATGGGCTGAGAACCCTGCCAATCCATTTTAAGGAGGAGGCGAAGAAGTAGAAAAAAAAAACTGAAAAACTACTGTGGTGATAACTGATAAAGGTCTGCAAGCGTAGACTATATTACATGACTCATTCTGACGTGTAATAACATATCATAGTCTACGCTTGCAGACGTTTATCAGTTATCACCACAGTAGTTCTTCAGCTAACCAATAAAACCTGTCTAGTGTTATCGAACTATATCTAACTGGTCTGGTATTTGCCTCCAAACTAACTAATGAAATAACTAAACAAAATATTCATATTCATTTTGTAACTTTGTAACTTTTGGAATCCCCAAACTGCAGAACTATTACTTCTTTTCCATCAAGTTCAAGTATCGTTCGTAATGGTGCATCACAATGATTTAAAAGAGGCATAAACTTGGTGCTTATCTTATTAGATTTTATACCACCAAGTCACTTTAGTACAAATGACCTTCCTCTGATCATGCGTAGAATCTTTTGATCACGCACAGAAAGGAACTACGAACTGGCTTACTATGGCTTTTTTGAAAGATAATATTTTAATCAATATCAAATCCCCATCCCTCTGGATGCCAGCATTTAAATATTGTAAATGTGACTCCAGATTAAAAAATTGGTTTCTTGTCTTTTCAATTATAGGTATGTTCATCTATATTCATATTGTTACGGGACATATATTTAGTTTGAATGTGCTTAAAATACATAAAATTTGTTTTTCTTATAATTCGGGAGGGTTTATTAGCTTTGAACCACATTGCTAATTTCTTCGATTCTGAAATAAGTGTTGGGACTATCTGTTGATAGACTGAGGGTAGAATAATACCCATTTTTTTTAGAAAATGACTTTTCATTGATTTTATTTAAAATCATGATACTTGGGAAGCTGCTAACCTATGACGTCACAAATCAAACAAATTAAAATTGTAAAGACTTTTAAAATATTTGATGTATTTTCACCGATATTTATTATTATTTATTCTATCCCTTTTAAAATGAAGTTTTGTTAAGGTGAACTTCCGTTTAAAAGTTCCGCATAACTTTGTAGACAGCTGCGCAGTACGTGTTCTTGTGCTAATTTTTCCCTATATAGTGTTTAAACAAGCGGGGACGGAGAATGATTTCCATTACAAACTTTGTAAAAAAAAAGATAAGTGTACACATATTTACACATTCCTAAGTACACATTAAGAAGTGCTGAGGCAAGCCCTTAAAATTTTCTGAAAACATTCCTCCATGCTTATTTTTGCTTATCGGCCTCCAGCACCTAACACAATATAATTTCTTAAATCAAGTTATTCATGCTATTATTTCCATCTTTTTTCATTTCTATTTCGAACAATAAAATATGGATTTTCATTTTTGTTTGTTGATTTTCATTCATCCCGACATAATGTTATATTATTTAAAGGGGAGTTAACTGTGTATGGTCTTTCATGGACTGTATTATAAATGTATAGTCTTAAAAGTCTTAAAATATACGTGTTTTTTAGATATCTACTAATACTATAAAGAGAATAAATTAAACCTTGAATTATATTTGTATAGAGACACTAAAATGTTTCGTTTTGCTACTTTGTAACATAATTTTTGAGGTATAAATGTATTGAGTAGTTGATTAACATGTTATCATTCAAGTTAATCTATATTACTAGACTACACTAGCATTATGGATCAGGACACTGGTTGTTGTTATTGAATATGATGGCGCTCTTCAATCGTAAGTAGGACGTCGTCGGCAAAGGCGATCCATACAACGTTAAACCATTGGTGACGATTATATGACGTATTAATATTATACACAACAAAGAAAGTAAGTCCCCCTAAATCAAATTGCTGTAACTTTTGAACCGAATTATTTTGAGATATGATATTTCATGGGTAGTTTTCTATACTCATGAAGCAACTCCTGGGGAAAAATGAGATTGATCGGTTGAGTCATGCATTAGTAATTAAAGATTAAATTAAAAATGATCATTTTTGAAAGTCACAAGAGTCGTTTTTCAGATTGTGCAAATACAAAGTTGGGCAAAAATTGTTTTTAGGTGAATTTTATGGTGTTATGCTTAAGTTTTTTACTATCCATCATTTAACCACTTCAGACCAAATTTTGATATCGTATGTTCATGGTTGAGTGAGCACGATGTATTGCAGGGGACGCGGAAGCGGGGGGGGGGGGGGCTGGGGTCTTCAACCACCCACTTTTTTCCATAAGCAAGTACAAAAATGTAATACGATTGTGATTTTTGGCATGGTCAGCCCCCCCCCCCCCTTTGAAAACTGCTCTACGGCCCCTGTATTGTGACGTATCATCATAGGGTTGTTTGGTAGTATCTTCTTCAACTTGTTAGATCATGTTAACATTTGAAAATGTTGATGGCTCCCCCGATTATAGGCCCCTCCCCCATTTAAAATTCTGGATCCACCATTGATCTGTCCATACATTCAACTGACCCTGAGAAATTGTTAGTAAAAGAATACATTTATGCAGTATAAAGAGTATTCATTCATAAGTTTTCGAATGTGCTCGCTCAACCATGAAAATGGTTAAAGTTCGGAAAGTGTTTGGTGATTAATGATGGATGATAAAAACAACAACAATTAAAGACACATTTGAAACCAAATTTGCCCCCAATATTCACTTTATTACCCTTTAAAATGAGTCTGTGATATTGAAAATACCAATTTTCCCAATTTGATGCGTGCTCACTCATCCATGAATAAACATATCGATTTCACTTTTGCACAGAATTCTGCCCATAGATTGATAAACATTACTGCCAAACGACATTGCTAAAGACAGCCTTGAAAAAAAGTTCCACCATATTGAATAAGGGGTTACGTATGGTTAAACATATATGCACCCATAATGTACACAAGACAAGTCTATGAGAGAGGAAGTCAAAATTTTAACAAAAATGAAATGAGGATTTGTTTCATGGACGGTTTTTGTTACTTCTGCCAACAGTTATTTCATGAAACTTCGCACATTGCTTCAGTGTAACCATATTATAAGGTCTTTGAGTGTAACACTATCCAACAGGTGCGTTAACCAAAATAACCATTCGATACGGTACAGAGTGGGGCCAAGGCCTTGAACTTTCTTCTCATTTGCATAATTTTCGAATATTGTGTGCTCACTGATATATTAAACATCGGGATTTTCATAAAATTCAAATCAAATGTGCAAGGAGTTTTGTGACAGATATCCATAATTACAAATTGCATTTTTTCTAATAACGTAAAAAAGAGCTAATCACATTCCACATGTTCATTCAAGCGTAAATGTTTAATTTGACACCTTTGAATCATTGAAGCATGTTAATTGGTCATGAACATAACGAAAAAGTTGAGAAAAGATCATTTTCAGCTACCAAAATGAAGCAATACTTGTCTACGATATTTGAAAATCGCATTTTTGTTTCCAATAAATGTTCATTGAGCCGTGAAACGATGAATATTGTTGAAGATAGTCTTCCCCAAAATAACTGTCATCATATTCTAGCAATTTTATTGATAGAAATGTGTAAAAATCCAATTATAGCAAATTTGGACTTGAGTTAATTCAACCGTGAAATTTAGCGAAAAAAGTTGTATCGTCTCTTAGAAAGTACCTTTTACAAGCCTTCTGACTATTTTTCATGATGAGAATGTGGAATTAGTTCCAATAAAATGGAATCAAAGTCATGATATTTTGCTTGTGACTTTTGAAAAGTGACATTTTTGCCTTCTGACGGTGCTCACTGAAGCATGACGTACGATACGTCCACAGCATTTACACAGAGGGTAGCTTATAAAATCACCTATACACGCTCATGTAAAAGTATATATCAAAAACTCGCACTGGTTCGGAAATTATTGATGTTTGTTCAGGGGGGGGGGGCTTACTTTTTTTGTTGTGTATAGATTAGTCACCCATCCACCTATTGTATTAGTAGGTCCTACAAGATTACACATCTTCGAGGAATAACATTTTAATACAAATAGAGAAATCAAATATCGCGCGTGCTCAATGATTGTTCGTGGAAAAGGGCACATCAGCTAACCAATCGGCTATACTAGTAATTGGTAATAGAGACAATTTCTTGAAATCTTCGTTAAATAAAAATTCAAATGTGAAATCACATACAATTTCACGTCCTTCTTATTCTTTTGTTTTGTCTTTTCTCATTAATAAGAAATATCAATCCTTCTTTCATGTCTTATGTTTGAAGGTAATGACACACACCTAACTGTCAAAACGGCTAGTGGCATATATAAAACATAATAGTTCCCGTGTATAATCGGGATTAATTAACAATTGTTTTAGATTCGGGTCATTCATCTTAAGTTTATTAAGCATAATGCGTCTCTCCTTTACATATTTTGAACGAAATAAAATATAATGTTCAATAGTCTCAAATACATTGCACACCTCACAGAGGCCTGAAGAGTTCTGTTTAATTTGAAACATAATTTAATTTGCACTTACCTACTGTGATTTGATGAAGGAGGCATTCCTCTTTCCGAGAAAAACCTTTTCTATATGCCTGCTTAATACATTATCATGAATAGCATATAAAAATCTACCATTTCTAGAAGTATTCCAATCTGCTTGCTAGACACCTTTATAAAATGTCATACGTGAGCAAGTAAGTTCATTTATAGTGTTTGGTAAAACGATGTCTATAAAATTTTTCGCGGCTCCTTTCTTGGCAGCTTTATCGACGATCTCATTGCCGTTAATATTACAATGTGAGGGAATCCATTCAAAATTAATACAGATATCTTTTAAACTAAGTTTATGAATTTTGAATAAAATTTCATTAACAATAGTGTATTTTATGAAATATGAATCGATCATATTCAGTGCTGACAAAGAGTCGCAAAAAATTACAACTGAACATGGTTTATCAAAGGAGTCTAACCACTCAAGTGCCATTAAAATGGCCATGAGTTCAGCTCTCATGATACTTACATTAGATAACCTGAAACACTTTTTTATTTTATACTGAGGAACATAAAATGCTGCCCTAGTTCTAAAATTATCGTTTGGATCCATCAGTATATATATGTAAATAACCATTCCACACAATTCCAATTCTTTCTAGAACGACAGATTTCATCGCGGCCGTTAGCATATCCTTTTTTCTAAATATACGATGTGCATAAATTGACACAGGAGGGCGGGACAAACGCCATTTCGGGATTTTTGTTAATAAGTTGTCTTGCTCCTCTACAAGTACCTCATCACTACAGGCTCAAAGATTGAAAGGCCTTTCCCCTTCCTTCCATTCATGTCTGTTCGTATGTTCAATGAGAATTTCTCTACTTGGATGACATGAAGTGCTAAACAACAAATAATATCTAAATTTATCATTAAAGAGTTTTCTCCGAAGATACAACGGTAAATTCACCGGTCAAAACTTGTAGAGACTCTAATGATACATTGTATATCGTTTCTGTAATGATTTTCAAAGCTCTATATTGTATAGAGTCAAGCTTTTTATTAAGAGATGTACAGGCAGAATCATACATTTCACTTCCATAGTCTAAAACAGATAAAATAAGACCTTTGTATATCATCATCAAAATTTCATGCCTATTCCCCCAGGACGTACCCGAAACGCAACGTAATAAATTCCCGGGGGGGCCACTTCCATTCACGAGTGGATACCATGCGCGACCATGGGGTCTCGAAAAGCACCCTAAACACGTAATTTTCATATTCTAAAAAATGCACCCCTTAACAAGTATTGGCGTGTGAACCCCCACCCTTAACAAGTATTGGCGTGTGAACCCCCACCCTTAACAAGTATTGGAAACAAAACGATGCTCTTGGCAAATATTCCCTGAAATGAACCCCTAAACAAGTACAGGAATGTTTTATTGTTACGGGTCCTTCGGTCGTCGGCTTTACCTTATTTGGTTTAGTACGACCCCACCTTCTACACCTCGCGCAAATCGGACTCTAAACACGAAGTGTTGGGGCAAAAAGGACATCCTTTATAAAACATTTTCATTTTGTTTTATCATCCTCGCAAATTCGACCCTAAACACGTTAATTTCCTAGCGAAATAGATACCCTTTTTCATTATTTTAGTGTTTTTGACACCCTTATCACGTTACGTACGTAACGTGCCCTATCGTGAAAAAGACATCCTTTTTACGTGTTTTTTTGGTCGCGCATGGTATCCACTCGTCAATGTAAGTGGCCCCTCCGGGAATAAATTTAATCTTTTCTTACATTAATCGCATTAATGTGGCTAGACCAAGTTAGTTTCGAGTCTAACCACATACCAAGAAATTTGAACTGCTCACAATAAGGCAAAACATGCCCATTTATTTTCAAAGTAATATCTTTCTTTTGTTTATTGGTAAAAACTAAAACTACAGACTTAGTGTGAGAAATATTTAATTTCCATCTCCAGCACCAGATTTCGATTTCATGGAGGGCTTCTTGCAGCTTTTGGCGAACAAGATCTAAGTTTGAGCTAGTAAACCAAATTGCGATATCATCTGCATAACATGATAGTTTTACTCCACTTTCTTTAATCTTTAAGTCAATTAACATCAATGTAAAAATGACAGGACTTAATGAGCTCCCTTGCGGGATTCCATGCTCTAATACATACTTTTCTAACATACTATTGTTAACTTTCACGTTACAAAATCTATTTCTTAAGAAAGCTCTAATAAAGAAAAATAATTTTCCACTAATATCCAACATTGATAATTTTTTCAAGAGACCTCCTTTCCCAAACGAATCATACGCCTTTTCCAGGTCTAGAAAAACTGCAACGGTGTATTTTTTTCTCCTTCAATGCTTTCAAGCCTGACTAAATGATCTTTGACACTACGATATTTGCGGAATCCTGATTGAAGTGGGTTTAACGTTTTCTTATTATCTAAAAACCAATTCAGACGGTTTTTAATCATTTTCTCCATGACTTTAAACAGGGTTGATAATAAAGAAATAGGTCTATAGGACGACACTAAACTAGGATCCTTTCAAGGTTTCAAAATAGTTATTTGAACAACTTCATACCACTGACTAGGGAAATGTGAAGTTTTCCATGTCGTTGTACAGATCTAAAATAACATCAAGACAAGCGCTATTTGGGGTAAGTTTTTTAACATAATCGAATGAATATAATCCTTACCTGGCGCTGAGTTTTTCAAATCTTGTAAAACACTCTTCATTTCATTCATGTTAAAATCGTCATTAATGCAGTCATCATTCGACATTTCTTTACATAAATTATCTTCATTTTCACCATCATTATGATAAAAAGATCTGTCAATAGACTTGAAAAAACGGGCAACCGCATTAGCCTTATCTTCAGATTCACTAACGATATTGCCGTCAACGATTAGATTGTGGAAAATATGAGTGTTCATTGCGCTATCTCTCATTCCTTTTACTTTTTTCCATACTTTTCCGATATCTGTAAATCTATTCATTTTACCGCAGTATTTAGACCAATAGTCATATCTTGCTCGCCGTTGCACCTTCTGAGCAAATGCTTCTTTTATCAAGTATAGTTGAACATCATTTCTATCATAATGTCTTCGTAATCTGTTTTTAATGTGATTTCTCTCCGCCACCGCTTTTTTTACATGCTTCGTTCCACCAGGGAGTTATTTTACCTCTGTTTTCACCACCTATTCGCACTCGACGAATACACCTTTTCGAAGCATTCAAGATTACCTAAACTATCATATCATATCGTCCTTGAATATCCAAACTACATGCCGAGTAATGTCTCTTGTAATTTAGATTAAGTAATTAATTTTTAATAGCTTTTCTATACTCTTCCCAGTTTACGTTTCTAAAACTCTATATCTGCGTTTTCATTAATATTTACGTTATTTGTCTGTATTTATTTCAACACGATTGCATTGTGGTCACTGCCAAAGTTATGAGTAGTAGAGGACTCGAGATGGCGCTATCGGTTCGTATCTGCTTTAAACCCACCATGGATATACTTCTTCATTCTAATGTCCCCTTTTGCCCTTTCTGTTTGATTTTCTGTTTGATGGGGCCCTGATCGTTGTATAAAATGGTAACTACCATAGTAACGGTGATCAACAGCCAATTAAAAAGCAAGGATTCCATGGCAAAGTTACCATAATGGTAACCTTAATGCAACTGGTCCCTAGGCCCAGGGCCTCGCTGGTTGAGGCTGGTTTACCCTCTTCTTCCTTTCTGGCATTTCATATATTCATATTTAATAAATCAAATTCTATTTTATTTCTTTGTTGGAATTACATTGTAATTCTGATTTAATATCCAAGAACAGCAAAGGAAAACAGAGCCTTTACTCTTCGCAAGAAAAAAGAATAACTTCCAATTTTGAGCATTAAATTCAAAGTTTTGTTTTACAAGAGACTAACCAGCTACATTCGACGAATTGCCGACAAATCTATCAATATGGAGAGCAATGAAACAAGTAGCACTGTAGAAATTGAAAAGCTAAGATATTGTGAAACTCTTGGAGGCGTATAAATTCATGAAGGTAATACGACAGCACAATTATAATATAGGGTTAAAAAAAAAAACCAAATATATCGCTTTGCTACTAACTTTTACTTAGCTCCCATGGATTTGATGAAAAAAAAGAAAAAAAAAACGAAAAAGAATTTACAGATATTGAAATCACCTTGAACTGTTATTTTTTTAACGTCTTAGATTTTATATGATGATATAGTTTATATCAAACAAACGTCTGCACATTTTACGAAAGAGATAAGAAATCAATTAATCATTTCAGGTAAATATTGCTGAACTCTATGAGTTAAGATTTGAAGTGCGATTCATCATAACAAACGTCAAAACTACTTTATAGAACCATCCGAAACCTGTAGCTTATGACTTAATTATGGGGGATTGTTTTCATTTTCCAGGTTTTCCCCCCTTTAATTCCTGGAGTACAAGTAATAACAATGAATATTATTTACGATAGAGTTATAACAGCCATATCGCATCATTGATTTCGTTAGTGTTACGAAGTCGCAGAGTGTCTTAGTCACACCAGCGAAACTGACTTCTGACCGATCTAAGATATTATGTTATTACCAAAGGCATACCTACGGAGCCTTTAAAGTGCCATCGACTTGACGACTTGGTGAGATGTCGACTTATAACAGGTTATGTCGAGATGGCGAGATACGTTATCTCGCCAAGTCGACTTATAAAAGGTTATATCTCGAAATGGTGAGATACGTTATCTCGCCAAGTCGACTTATAAAAAGTTGTATGTCAACTTGGCGAGATATTTGGACTCTCGCTGGTCTTGGACACTTCATATCTCGCCATGTCGACATACAGTGTGTCCCAGAATAAACGAAACCGAGATTTAGCGATCATTTATCATAACTTAATCATAAATAAAATCGACAAATGACCTACCAATTTAAAGCTCAGATTCTCCTCTTTCATCTGATATTACTTAGATTATTTTTCATTCACGCATGAGTGAGCAAATACAATTTGAAGAAAGGATACCAAAAACTCATTTGGCGGGGGGTATCTGGGTTTCAAAAAGAAAACCACATTTCTGAAAAGTTCAATATCTGCTCTTTAATTTGGTACCTCAATTACAGAAAATGGTCAAGAAATAAAAAAGTTCTGGTCATTTGAAATAAGGCTTGTATTTCCATAATTTCATGAGATAAACGTGTTTTCACCGGTTTCCCACAGAAGCTTTCGCATGGTGAACAAAAGATTTAATGCATGGCTGATCGTCAACAAAACAGAGTGTCGAGTGAGTTTGAAAGCCAGCCTAAATAACCTCTTCATTTTATGAAATTATTGAAATTCAAGCCTTATTTCAAATGACCAGAACTTTGTTATTTCTCGACCATTTTCTGTAATTTAGGTATCAAATTAAAAAGGAGATATTGAACTTTTCGAAAATGTGGTTTTCCTTTTGAAACCCAGATACCCCCCGCCAAATGAGTTTTTGATATCCTTTCTTCAAATTGTATTTGCTCACTCATGCGTGAATGAAAAATAATCTAAGTAATATCAGATGAAAGAGGAGATTCTAAGCTTTAAATTGGTAGGTCATTTGTATATTTTATTTATGATTAAGTAATGATAAATGATCGCTAAATCTCGGTTTCGTTTTTTCTGGGACACACTGTATAGATCGACTTGGCGAGATAACGTATCTCGCCATGTAAACATATAACTTTTTATAAGTCGACTTGGCGAGATAATGTATCTCGCTACGTCGATGTCGAAATGGTATCTCGCCAAGTTGATGGCACTTTAAAGACTTCGTACATACCATCAATCGATTTGAAATTGTTTTCGTTGGTGTGACCAAAAGCATTACTTTCTGAATAGGTAATGTTTTGCACACGACACATGCTTTGTTTTTTTTTTTGGGGGGGGGCTTGATTAATCTTGATCAAATAACGCAGCAAATTTATTTAGCTTTCGACTTTTGTTATCTTTGTGATTGGAAGAGGACATCAATCAAACATCAAACTTGGCTCAATAAAACAGTAAAACTGATCTGACTCAATGTAAATTTTGGATGAGATTATTGACTAACCTGACCGAAGTCTATTTGAGTAAATGGGAACGTTTTCGAGGATGAATAATCGCATCACAATGTGCTCTTTTTCAGATTTCAAAATATATATTATTGTGTAGCACAGAAGACAAAACCACAATGTTGAAAAAAAAGATCTTTTAGGAGCATTATTTGTAATTTCATCATCGAAGCCGGGGGGAGGAGGGGGTGTGCAGCCAATACCAGTGTGAGTTGATCATCAGCCCTATACGTAAATGTGTTAAAACAGTATGAGTTCTTTGGCTTAAAGCTAACACCGAAATGCGTTTATAAAAAAGCAAGAATTTTTTATGACTGGAGTTCCAACAGGCAACAAATTTATTCAAGCAGCTGTAATTCATTTCTAAAGAAGCACAAAAGAAAGAACAGCAATAAGGACCTTTTGATGTCCGTCTCTTCAAAACCGCCAGTTTCAGTGAAGAAAGCAGAGGGGTGAAATTTTACGAATATCCATTTGTATAAATTTTCCATCTTTCATATTAATAAACAAACCAAAATTTGAATGCATGACAAAACATCGATAACCAAGCACTATTACGACGAGATATTTGCCCAAATTATATCAATTAACCTGTAATTGGTGAAAAAAGACAGAATTTGACCTTTACTGAAACCAGATTTGAACACTTTTCCGATCGTTTGCGGCAAATGAAAATTTCAATTGTGGTCTGTAGAATATTGTTGTTCATTACTGTATATGCCAGATGAGTGCCCGCACATGCCCAGTCGAGCAAATTTGAGTCATATTATAGATGATATGGACTGCTATGAGAGGCATGGTTGTTTCTATAGAGGCTCAAGGGGACCACAACGCGACTATATGCCTGAGGGCATGGTCTGGCCGATGCGGTACCCGCGAGCCGAATTGAAACAACAATGTCTCGAATATAAAAGCAGTCCATATATATTTTATGAACCGAATTATAAAACGTTAAATCAAACTAAACTAATAACGATTAATGTTATGTTAGAAAGAGCAGTGTCCGTCTAATATTTTCACCCGACTCACCTTTTGCGAGCATGCATTTGAGCGAACTGCGACAAGACTTGATGATTGATACATCCTAATGTCCTTGATAAGTTAATTTTCTTTTCAATAAATGCCATATATTTTAACAGGAATTAACAAGCAAAAGTCAAAGATCGGCATCGTTCCATCGATATGTCATATCCGTTGCGCGCATTTGCGCAATATTAGCGCGTAAATGCGCGAATTGTCTAATTTTCGATCAAATCGCGCGGATATTTATGGTATCCGCAATCACCGCAGAAAGCAACAATTTGCATGCAATCAAATGGGGATCTCAGCCAAATTTTGCCATGCCTATCGTTAAGGGGTGGGTCAGGGGGCAACGGGCAGAAATCTCGTTAACTATGCCCGTTGCCCTTGGTTACCGCCTTAGTTTGTTGTTTTGCAGGCATGTTCGTTTACATGACCTCAGTTTTGACCAATCAGAGGAACGGATTATTCGACATTCTTAGAGAGAAGTTTTTAATTCAGGATATATTGCATAGTTTATTTCCGCATGCCTCCGAATTATGTATGATGGGGTGTCCAAACTTCGCGCACTTTTCAAAAATATTCATCAGGCTTAATTTTGTTCACAAAATGTTCATAATTTATACAAAACCAATTCAAGAAACAGTTACCACATTGACGGCAAGATCATAAACTATAAAATCATGGACGAAAATGTAAAGTAGGTCAAGGGGTTTCGCCGGTATCGCGATCTCAAAATTCTATTCCGATCGGCGAATGCGGGCTGTGCTGGAAAACCGTTCAGAAAAAGTGTGACCTAACTTCGCGCACCAAAGCTTTTGTGGAGATTTAAACAAAAACTCAAGTTCAAAAAGTGAAATATTTATATCAGAATGATGACAAAATGCTATGGAATCGGTTAGTACCACATTTTACTCACATTTTTGATGATTTCTGCTTGCAAAATGGTGATATGGTGATGCTTGTTGATTTCTTCAAAACGGGCGCCAGCGGTGACAAATTTGCCGATCTTTTGCCAATATTTTCATGAATACTGAACTCATCCTAAAGAAACTTTCACCAAAGGGTAATTTTAGGTCGCTTTTCACGTTAAGATATCAGATTTTAAGGATATTGGCTAGTTTTTGAGATAATGACCGTCCGCGAAGTATGGACACGCGCGAAGTTTGGACTCACTGCCATACTACACCTATAACCAGACCAAGATGCGGTGAAAAAGTAATTATCATCACAAAAGCATATTTCCCTTTATGTTGACCTATAGCTGCGGAGTCATGCGGGAATCATTTGTCTACACAATTGCAAGAGATGTTGAGCAAAGTGCATGCCTGACATACTTTCTGCTAGCGCCTTTTAACCTTGTTCAAAGAAATTTTATTTGCTGTTACTCCATCTCATTTGAACCCTGCTTGGTTTAAGCAACACCGGTCATGTGTAAAAAAAAATATCGATTTGATTCCAAATATCATGTTTCAAAACTCTGGTGTTAAAGAGATACCGGTGTTTTTGCAATGTACAAGCCTTTCAACCTGTCGACGACCTAGCTTAATACACCGCGCCAGCCACGCCCCGTCCCTACTTACGCCCCCAATCAGTGAATACAATAGAGTACCGAAGTCTGACGTCATCATATTTGGGTAGAGCATGATAAAATACCTCCACAACCCTAATTTAGTACGAATCGGACCATGGGGGCCTGAGGTATGACCTTATAAAGATATAAGTTGCTCCATTGAAGTCGATGTCTTATTGGACTGGTTTTACATTAGACATCAATAGGGCTAATTATGTATTCATGAGGTCATATCTAAGGCCCTCAAGGACCAATTAGCACCTAATTTTTGGTATTGGAGGTATTTCATCATACTCTACCAAAAAATGGTATAAAAGTACTGAAATGCAAAAAAAAAGTTTTTTGTGACGTCATCACTTTAGTACTCTTTAAACTTACGGCTAAGGCAAATGTTACAATCCAGGCGATGGCTTGAAGAACCATGAGCAGAAAAATAGCTACCATGTATGGGATTAGCATCTCTTTATTATCCTGAAAGTGAAAAGAAATACATATCAGTATAGAAGCTGAAGTCATACAAACGAAACTGACTCAAATGTTAAAATCGTTATGTTATATTAACGGTGTATTTGACACGCCCACCAGCGGAAAACTTCCCTTATAGTCACGCTTACTTTTAGTATGCTTTATTTTCTTGAATCTTTAGTAGACACACCCAACATGCATAGTATGAGGTTGAGTCCTTTATCTTGTTACTACCCAGGACACGCCCACAATGACATAAAATTATGGGGGCAATTATGACTTGAGCATACATTGGACACGCCCCCTAAGAGGACGATATCTTGCCTTCCTAGAACTTACTTTCGACACACCTACAAGAAGGACAATGGACGCGAAGATTAGGAAAACGGCTACGATGATGTCAATACTGTATGCCGCGTAGATTCCGTCAACTGCTGGACCTATATGTAATAAATTACCACAAAATTTAAATGTAAATGGAATGAAATAATCCTTAATGACGAACTTTTATCTAGGTGCCGATATAATCTAAATGGAGATTCATTGAATGAGAGTTATTGCTGTCTGAACAATCCTGAAATTATATTTTAGCGGGGAAGAAAAAAATCGAGAACATTTTAATCAGAAATATTGCAAGGTCGAACCCATTCTACGTAATATAAAACTTTCAAAACAATTAGGGAACATGTCTTTTTATGTTACCCACACTTGAAAAGAAAAAATAAGGGGCCTGAATGACAGGTTCCCCCCCCCCCTTCTAAGTGTCCCAACCCCCGGTGTACCGGCAGATCCTGCGCTTGGCAGATACTGTTCTATATAGGCACCAAATCCGCCGGCGGATCGTGTTCTCCGGCGGATTCAGTACCACTCTCTTTTTTTTTTTTTTTTTTTTTTTTTTTTTTTTTTTTTTAAAACAAGTGCACACCTAGTTTCCAGTAATGCATATAGCATTGCCATTTATTTGAAAGCAGGATAAAAGAGCATTGTAGATTAAATGCCTTGCTCACGGGCATAGGTGCCGCGGCCGGGGATCGAACCCCGGACTTTCCATGTATAGCCAGGCGCCTTAGACCACTCGGCCAAGGCACTTCCACTCTCTTCGGAAGATATCGTTCTTGCGCTATCGCGATATCCTTCATTCACATACGTCACGTGGTACGAGAAAACTATTCAAAAGCCCCGGGGGGGGCACTCGACCGAAAAAAGTGGTAGGGGTGTGCCGCGGGCGAGACAAAAAACGGGTGCCTTGGAGCAGGCTTATTGTAAAAAGGAGGGTCCTCGGAACGGGCTTCAGAACTACAATTTTGTGAAAACGGGGGTCCTTGGAACAGATCGCCAGCGTGTGAGTACGTGCGTACATGCACCCCTATGGAACGGGCATGCGTGCAGGATACAGCTAGCGCGGCCTCCGCCGGGCGCGCTCGCGCAGAGACGATGGTCAGACAGCGCTCGGCGGCTGCTTTTCACCAAAATTGCAGCAGATCAATAATGCGACCGGAACGGCGTAACGAAAAATATGCGAAGCTTTGTCCAGAGCGGATCTCTTTCTTCCTTTTTCTCGAAAGTAACAAAATGCTATGCCTTGGAGCGGCTTTCTTTGGGTTTTTTTCTCAATAAGACAAAAATGCTATGCCTTGGAACGGAAATTTTGGTGTAAAAATGGGGGTCCCCTCCGCGGCACACAGGCATACCCACTATGCATTATATACTGAGTGCCCCCCCCCCCCGGGGGGGGAGTCAAAAGCGGTAGATTTCATCAATTAAAGCTTGCAGAAAAAGATATTTATGTTATCTCCATGTGGAAGGGGTGAAAAAATAAAATGCGTAATCTGAAAGGGGAAAATAACCCATTTTCTTGTTACAACTCTATGCAATTACAGGTCTTTTAACACTACATGACGTCACGGTCTCGATGCGAGGCCGGTGAAAGCATTAACAAAAAAGTATATTTTCGAAACCCGATAATTGTAGTTATTCTTAAGCAAAATATTCATCTGTAAGCGATGACTGCATAAAACTTGCATTTCTGTTCTTTGTTTAAATTGATAGCTTTCGATTTTTATGATTTGTCAATTATATTTGGGTGTCTGGTCTGAATCTTTGTGTGGGTGCGTCGTGGTCTAGCGGTTCTGACTCTCGCCTTTGAAACAGAGGGTCGTGGGTTCGAATCGTAGCCAGGGCGTGTTTCCCTTCAGCAAGAAATTGATCCACACTGTGTTGCACTCGACCCAGGTGGTGAATGGGTACCCGGCAGGAGTAATTCCTTGCATGCATTGAGCGCCGGTGATGGTAGCTCGAGCTAAAGCCGGGGTAATGATAGCAGCGCTTTGTATCCTCTGGCAAAAAGCGTTTCATAAATCCAGCTATTATTATTTCAAATAGTCCACATTTAGTTTTCATTCAATTGTCAATGTCTGCTGCACTACTAGTATACAAAGAATTTACCCCAAGATATGATAATAATGCATGTAATCAAATAACATGCATTTGTTGATTATTTTTTTACCTATTAATTTATTGCAGTATGAAAAATCCTTCTTATCACGATTTGAGTGATAAGTTGGGCACTTTATGCATCAATATTATTAATATGATTAATACAGAGTATTAAACATGTTAAATAAAAGAAACAATGGCAGTTTCGATAATTAAAATAAGTATTTTGTAATTAGTTTTCGAACGGGAAGTATAAAATTAATAATGATCACTGCAAATAAAATTCTTGATTTACGAAGTTCTAATTATTTCTTCCACATTTTCTCGTATATTTTTTTCTATTTCCTCTCCCTCCCCTTACTCTTTCTATTTCTCCTTTTTGGTGCTATATTACCCACGCGTATACGCCCCAGATATATTCATAATGTGCCAGAAAGGTTACGAAACTGGAAAAGAGGCAAAGGAGGCGAAATGAGCAGGGACAGAAAAGGCAAGAGAAAAAAGAAAGAAATTAAAACTAGAAGGGGGTATAGTGAGAAACAAAAGATTTAAAGGAGAAATTATATTTCACTAAAGATCCCATATTGATCTTAAAATTAGATGACTAAGAGGTAAATTAGGGAGCATCAAACAGTACGTGTCGTATTTTGTCAGGGTGAACTTCCGGTCCCCTTTAATTTATTCAGATTCATTAACACTGAAGATTTTTTTTAAATACATGACAATGAAAAAAATAGGCTTACAATAAACCGCATAAGAAATTGATCACGTTTGGAAATTCTTCTTTGTTATGTTTGTTAGAAATATCAAATTTATGTTTTCACCAAAAATTAGCATTCTACAATCAAAAATATGTGTTAACATCGAAACATATTTTCATACACTAATTTGCATCATTTATTTTGAAATGTTTTAACTTGGGATTCTTTTCTAAACATTTGTAGTTTAAAAAACCTATAGGCCTGTATGGGGTGTAAATTTTCGCCAAACAGTCTGGCAAACACATGACACTAAACATGGTGTGAAAAACCACATCTTAAGAGATCGATGCATACTGCGGACTGAAAATAGTATAAAATTCACAAAACAATGAAAATTTTATCAAAATCTTATAATTATAAATAGCGTAGTTTTATGTAATACATGAAATATCGAGACATTATTTCTCCTATTAATTCTCATCCCCATCGAGCCCTTAGTCAAAAGCTGTATGGATCCGCCCCTGAATAAGAATTCACTAAAGGCGGATGAAATCCCCCCGCCCCCCCCCCCTCATGGGCATTGCGATCGACATTGCCAGAGCCGCGCATGCGCGCGCTGCCGAGGTTGTCTATCCAAATCAATATTAAACGTTAGAACTAAATCCACCGAGGAACTAATACCCCTTTCATAAACCCAATTACTATGAATTAGGCGGCTAATAGCAGCATAATTTGGTCGTTAAATTGGAGGAGGACAAGAGTTATCCGCATTACTCTGATGCTGCTATTATCCGCATAATAGCGGCATCGGGATAAGATTTTGAGTTTATGAACGCATTTCCAAATAATGCGGATAATTGCCATGGTGCGGTCACAAGGTCACCCTTTTCCAACACAACCGCATCGGAGGGGGCGTGTCCAGTTGTCATGGCGATTATCCGCCTTTTTCAGGACGGGCGCTCGTAAAAATAATGCGGCTTATACCTTTTCATAAACCTATCCTCCAATTAGCCGCCTAAGAGTAATGCGGATAATTCAATAAAAATTGCGTTCATAAACTCCGAAAATAAGCCGCATTATTTTTACGAGCGCCCGTCCTGAAAAAGGGGGATAATCGCCATGACAACTGGACACGCCCCCTCCGATGCGGTTGTGTTGGAAAAGGGTGACCTTGTGACCGCACCATGGCAATTATCCGCATAATTTGGAAATGCGTTCACAAACTCAAAATCTTGTCCCGATGCTGCTATTATGAGGATAATAGCAGCATCAGAGTAATGCGGATAACTCTTGTCCTCCTCCAATTTTACGACCAAATTATGCTGCTATTAGCCGCCTAATTCATTTTAATGGGGTTTATGAAATAATTATTTTCGGAGTTTATGAACGCAATTTTTATTGAATTATCCGCATTACTCTTAGGCGGCTAATTGGAGGATAGGTTTATGAAAAGGGTATAAATCTGCAAACATCAAGCCGCGTAAAACTCGGCGGATATAGTTCCGATTAAAAACGATATCTGCCGGCGGATACGGTATCCGCCGGTAGAACCAAATCCGCCGCTACACCGGCAGCTGGATTGACCCAATGAGATGGATCATCGGATATGAACGAGTTACCTGATTGTCCAGTTCTTTCGACTTCTGCAACCAATAAAGCCAACAGGTAGGCCCATACTGCCAAATAGATGCTGGCACTTATCTGCGATCGAAGATACAAACATCGTTAAAACCTGTAAGGTAAATGCTTGTTGTGGTAACAATTTCCAAATGAGTTATGACCAATCAAGTGTCTGTATGTATAAAGTAACAAAAAAAATCATGAAAATGTGCGTAAGAATTCTGGAAGAAATAGTGTAATTGCTGAGAAAATCGCAAAATGAGCATAATATTTCATCCCGGTGTTGGGTATTTTCAAAGCAATTATTATAAAACTGTCCCACATGTGCAACTGACTTAGCGGTTCAGTGTGATTATAAAAGTTTGTGAAGCGGTACAATATTGATACGATGACAAAGTAACATTTTTTATTTATATATTTACTTATTGATTTATTTATCAAAACTTTTCAACAGGATATAACATTAATCAGCTCGCAGGCTGCTGTCGGGTCGTGTGGTCCAGTGGTTAGAGCATTGGACTCATAATCGCAAGGTTGTGAGTTCGAATCCCAACTCTGCCATTGTCTCCACTTTGATAAAAAGGCCCAAGAGTGATATCTGTCGTCTATTACGTCAGCCACTATGACTGATTAACCTAGACGTAAAATGTTTAAGGTAATTGGTATACCAGCTTGGCACGTTTACCAGCAGAAAATGCTGTCCTGCCGAGTTCCTACGAGAGTTACCACAAACAGAAACAGAAACATAATGGCCCTGCATTAAGAGAGAACTACCTACATAAAAAGGAAATTTTAATAATTAGGAATCATCATATACAGGAAAATTGAAAATTAAATAATACTAAAAGTGATACATCAGAACGATCGAGAAAAAACAAATAGTAACATTCATTTCAAAGTAAGATAAAGAAGTGATTGAAAAAGAAAGTTTTCGATATGAAATCATGTTAAAACAGGATAAGGTCTCAATTTAAAGAATTGTATCAATATTAATACTAATAAGAAATCATAATTGAAAATAATTCAAATTCATTATTGTATCAAATAAAAAATCACAATAATCGATAATAACTTGATTAATTTTAGTTTTCAGTGTTCACTGCAACTACATTTTAGTTTCTCAAATCAACTTCTTTCTAGAGAATAGCGGAGCTAGATCCAGAGGTGGCGGAACCAGGGTTGGGTATTGGTATAGCAGAGAGTAGATTGGTGGACTGATATTAAGATATGCTTTGAAGTTTCCGATATAGTGCTTTGAGTCCACCACATTAGTTTGTGTCTTGGTTCTTATTGTGACACAATAATTTTGAGATGAATTGGCATTGAAATGACTGAAATTTCCTGAGAATAATTATTGGGCCAAAGGTATAGACAGTTGAATTGCATTAGTGAAGTTCCATCGTAATATTGCTAGAAAGTGAAAAGTCATAATATATCTCTTGTGGAGATTTAATATAATCAAATGCCAATGAGAAATCTGGTGTTTTGTCTTGTTCGTAGATGGTGTCATTTTTATGTTGTGTAAGAAAACTGAATTAGCACTTTACATGACACGTGTACAGTTCGTCAATTGCCCTGCAGAGAGGTTTTAACTTTATAGGTAAATGTTCCCGGCAGAAAGGTGTTAGCATAAAAGTGAATGTAGCGTAAACAAAATATGAAAGCTTATTAATTTAAATTCTGAAGATCAGTGTACACCAATAATGAGTAAATAGAGATAAATTTGTAACCCACAAAATTAAGATCTCCATTTTACAGAGACATTCGAACATCAAAATTAAACTTATCTCCACAAGAGATATATTATGACCTTTCACTTTCTAGCAATATCAGGGGATGTCTATGTTCCTGGTTGTTTGGAGGTGAGAGGATGCATTACCTAATGTGAATGCACCCTCTCACCTATTGACTTCAATGTGCAAATTCAAGAACAAAAAATTATTTGCTTGCCCTGGAATGCCCGGATCGGTGTTTGCCGATGGAGGTGGTCTATCGATGGCACAGACACTAAGCACTTCAGACAAGGAGATCCGAACATTCATGTGCATGATTTGAAATGATGGAGATTTCGGAGTGTCATTCATGCCAATAGTTACATTACATCGATGAATATTATTTTTATAAAGCCTTTTAAAGCGCAAAGGACATATAAAATTTATTTATTTATTTATTTATTTATTGTTTCATGTGTGTTCACATCATCCACAATCTCATATATGAAAATACAGTGATACATGTTTATTACATAAAGACAATATTACGTAAAGAAAATATTACATAATTTCTCATTAACAGAGCACACAAAGGTCTTGCAACATAAGCTTGAAGCTTGAGTCATTACAAAACCATTATTTTACACTAACCAGAAAAAAAAAAATGATGAAAGGGTATAGATGAATACAGGTACATGTATATACAATATTTACAAAGAAGTATACAGAGAAGATGACACAAGAATAGAAAGGAGGGTACCCCAATTTATATAAGAATATATGCATAATTTGTCAAGCAAATACAACGACATGAACTATCTTCGAAGAAAACATTATATGCCTACATTTTCATCATAGTTTCGAGATGAGCATGCTCTTAACTGCCTTCTTAAAGGAATATGTTTTACGTGAATTGCGAATACTTTGCGGTAAGGAATTCCAAATATCTGGACCATTATGCCTTATCGACTTATGGGCTAATGCGGTGAGAGGATTGTTTAAGTGTATATTAGATGCCTGTCTTGTGTAGTGTGAGTGAACTGCACTATTCGTTTGAAACATAGAAGTAAAAGAGACCGGCAGGAGTCCTGCGTTATATCGAAACATGAATATGGCAGTTTGAAGAAAATGTATGTCGTCAACTTTCAAACACTTTAGTTTTACAAACAGAGGATTTGTGTGGTCTCTAAAACCAGATCGAGTACATATTCGAATAGCTTTCTTTTGCAGAAGAAGAATATTATTTGTCAAACCCTTAGCTGTTGCCCACAGAATATTGCAGTATGAAATGTAAGGTAAAACAAGAGTATTGTATAGCATCAATAATATATTGGTGGCAACGTAATATCTAACTTTGTACAACACACCGATATTTCGAGAGATTGGTGCACTGATGTGATTCACTTGGTCTTTCCAATTAAGTTTTTCATTGATATATACACCAAGGAACTTCGTACATGCTTTTCTTTCAATTGGGGTGCCGTTTAAGTAAATATTTATTGAATGCTTATCATTAGATTTCCTACCACTAAAATGAATGAAATTCGTTTTCATAACGTTGAGAGAGAGTATATTACTTCTAAACCAAGAATCCAACTTTGGCAGTTCAGAGTTAATTGTACGTTCAAGACTTTTGATTTCACGATGAGATAAGAACACACTTGTATCATCCGCAAATAAAGTATACTTAAAAAGATTAGAAACATCACAAATATCATTGATATATACAAGGAATAACAAAGGGCCTAAGATGGATCCTTGCGGAACGCCACATCTCAGAGACAAGATATCTGACTTAAATGAGTTACAGTAGGTAAATTGTTTTCTCATAGCTAGATAACTTGTAAACCATTTTAAAGCTACACCCCTGACTCCATAGTGTTCCAATTTTGAGAGAAGGATTGTGTGGTCTAGTGTGTCAAAAGCCTTACTAAGATCCATGAAAACACCAATCACATGTTCACCAGCTGCAAGAGCACTGGAAACATGATCATAAAATTTTAACAAGGCAAGATCAGTAGAATGTGACTGCCGAAATCCATATTGTTCAGGATTTAGAGACTTGTGTGTATCCAAGAAGTCATATAGCCTATTATACACAATCCTCTCCAGAACTTTAGAAAATGTGGGCAATATGGAGATAGGTCTATAGTTTGAAACAATATTTACATCATTCTTTTTGTGAACTGGGATCACCTTGGCTAGTTTGAAAGAAGAAGGAAACACTCCTGTTAAGAGTGAGATATTACAAATGTAAACAATTGGTGTCACTATTGAATTAATAATTTGTTTCAATAAAACTGTGCTAATTTCATCATGTCCACAAGAGTGACTAGCTTTAAGCGAACTGACTATATTGAAAATTTCAGCACTGCAAGTCGGTCTGAGGAAAATAGATACTGTAGATGGCTCATGAAGAAAATTTCTATAATTGCACCCGTTCCCAATTATTGTTTTGGCTTGATTTTCGCCAACACTGGCAAAATACACATTAAATGCATTAGCAATATCTTCTGCAGAAGTCAATTCTTTATCCTCAATCACAATTTTCTCTAGGATTTTACTTTTCTCCTGTTTGCATAAAATATCTTTTACAACCTTCCAAGTTGAAGACATATTGCCTTTAGCCTTTTCAAATTTCTTAGAGTAAAACAATTTTCGAGAGCAACGTATAATCGATGTAAGTTTGTTGCGGTATTTTCTGTATTTGTCAATACTATCAGGGGATGGTTTCTTGATACTTCTTTTATACAAACGATTTCTCTTTTTTATAGATTGGAGTATACCAGCAGTAATCCAAGGCCGTTTCCCTTTTTTCTTATCAACTGATTTTATGTATGGAATATGTTTATCAAAATAATAATAGAACTTTTTCCAGAATATTTCAAAAGCTTCCTCAACATCATCACTACTGAGAACATCCTCCCAGTCTTCTGAAATTAAATCAGCATTAAGGCAAGCTACTTTTTCATCGGTAATCTTTCGTTTCATATCACGCCTGCTTGGGAAGTTACCATTTGACTGGTAAGCATTAAGTATGCAAAACACAGGCAGGTGATCAGAGATTTCTGAGTAAAATAGGCCAGACTGAGAATGGCCTTTGATATTCTTTACAAAAATATTATCTAATAATGAAGATGAATGATCACTTATTCTGGTAGGTTTATCAATTGTAGCATGAAATGCATTCGAGTTAAGGACATATAATATTTCTTCAATGAATTCTGAATATATTATTGACATAACTTCGCAAGTATTTGGGGTATGTCTAAGTGATAAGTTTTTACATTATTCTCATTTTATTCAAATTTTATTTGTAATATTAAAAAAAAATCTGCATGCCAATTTTTCCTGTAACGGCGCGGCATAAAGGTGTACTTCAATGTTGGATCACCGGGCATGGTTGAAGTCAGTGTCCCGATGCCATGGTTGCTTTTTCCCCGAATATTTCTTTGCTAGCATAGAGATGTATAGGTGCCAGCGAGTACGAAATCGCCGTTGATTTTGTAATGTTTGTGCGACAGCGTTTACATTTTATTTACAAATTTATAAAAAAAAAAATCAGTTTACTTACAAACACACCAGATTACTTTCATTTCTCACTTCTCTTTGATGCCTGTCTGTACTGTTGAATGAAACACAACCGAACTCTGTCGATGGTTTTCAAGACCAAGTTGTTCGTTTGTGGTAAAAATCTCCCCAAGACGCAAAAAAGTCAAAGACAAGCCGTTATTTATCCCAAAAAAATCACACAAAGAATAATGGTTTATGAACAAAGTGGCTTATAAATAGTCACTGACATCATCAAATCACGCCTAATTATAATGCTTTAAAGAAATATTATTTGGGCTAATTTAATTATAAATCGCCAAAAAATCACACTACACCGCTTATAATGGCTGACAAATGTCTTTAACAAGCCCAATTAGCAACTAGTAATTTCCTTATGAAAGATTTTGGAGTGTTCCGATTATCTTCTTTAATTTCAATATTATTTGTAATATTAAAAAAAATAAATCTGCATGCCAATTTTTTCTCTAACGGCATACAGCTGTACTTCCCTGCCGGATCACCGGGCATGGTTGAAGTCAATGTCCCGATGCCATGGTTGCCTTTTCCGCGAATATTTATTTGCTAGTAGCATAGAGATGTACCGGTACAGTTGCCAGCGAGTGGGGACCTAAACCATGAAATCGCCGTTGATTTTGTAATGTTTGTGCGACAGCGAGACCATAATGATTTTATTTAAAAATTTGTAATAAAAAAGAAATCATTTTATTTACAAACATCGAGATTACTTTCATTTCTCACTTCTCTTTGACGGTTGCGAAAACCCAAAACTAGTTTCAGTTGGGGTGAATGTAGCCGTGAACGGATTGGTGTGCACAACAAAAAGGTCAATACACATCTCACGCATGTGCATACCTGCTCGTTCATGTTTTTTTCGCTACATTTAAAGTCCCTGGTTTGTGGGAGATAAGCTATTATTTGCATTATAAATCGCCAAAAAATCGCACAAAGAATGAATGGTTTATAAAAAGTCAAAGGCTTATAAGTCGCTTATACAAACCACTGACGTCATCAAATCACGCCCATTTTTTTTAGGCTTTGAAGAAATATTATTTAGGCTAGAACTCGCCAAAAAACCGCACTCGGGAAAGTGGCTTACGTCATCAAGCCAAATCAAGCCAAATCGCAATCTGATATTTCCTTATGAAAGCTTTCGGAGTGTTCCGATTGAGTTTTCGACGAGTGCGGGCGCCTTCGGCGTTCCGGGAACTTTGCTTCCAGATGGCAGAATTCAAGCATACTTTTAATCGTTCCAACCTTGTAAATATGTATGTAACGATGCTAATTTATTTTTATAAAATAATAAAAAAAAACTTCTGAGGAATATCATTAAATAATCATGAGAAAATTACAATGATGGATCTTATCAAAAAAAATGGCTATGAAGAATGTAGACCGATGATAATCCTCGCCCCGTGGACTGTTGGTCTCTCAGACCATTATCGGCCTCCCTCATCGGTCAACAGTGGCTTGATGAATCACCTCGAATCCATGAGTGGCAAACGCAACCGTGATAAACGCGATTAAAGGTTTTTATATTTTCAATTGCCCGTTGCAATATGATTGCGAAGTTTAACAGAATGACAAATGCACATACCAAGAGCCAGGTATCTACTCCTGCTTCCCATGTTAAAATTTTATCAAATGAACAATCAATCTTGACATAGCAGTGATTCAAACACTAACATGACAAGAGTCTGTCGTTTTGTGGAAAATATTACTTCAGCGTACGTAGAAACGGTGCGCACGTGCGTGCCATTTCTTGGATTATTTTACATAGGATTTAGAGGATAGTGTCGTTTTTTTCACTTATCTAATTAATTACAGAGATTGTGGTTCTAAATTTCAGTAGAATACTAAATCTGAAAGATACTTAAAATTGAATTCTAAAACAGAATGATGCTTAAAAGTTACTTTTCACGTGATTTTGGGACGTTGTGCCACTTCATGGAATCAGCGTCACGTCACCGAATCCACGAAGTGGCGTACGCGACAGTTGATGCGCGTCATCACTTTTCGAGATATACGCGAATAAAGATTATCATATTTTCAACTGCCCGTTGCTATGATTGTGACGTTTAACAGAATGAAGAATGCACAAACCTTAATTAAAACTTAATTTATCTCATTAATTAGAGAGAATTTGGTTCTAAATTTCGGTGAATGATAGACCATAGCTAGAGAATACTTAAACTGAAAGAAACTCAAAATTGTCATTTCACGTGATTTGGGGACGTTGTGCCACTTCGTGGATTCAGCGACTTAGAGGCGGCAGTGCACAGCGTATGTATTTATAGCTATGGCGTATGGGGGCAATATTTATGAAATGTAGCGAGGGAGACAAGTGAGCGAACTATATATCTTTGTCCTTATCAGGCGTTATCAGACAAGAAATTTTGCTGTTTACTTGGCTTTAATAACAAAATCAAATATACAGCATAAAAACATTCGGAACTCTGACAATTACATTTTTTCTTGGTATTAGAATCCTAAAATCCCTTGTGAAGGAGTTGTAAAGAATCTGTTAGAAAAAAAATCATTTAGAATGGTGCTAATAAAAAAAATTGACCTACGTATTATAATCATCATTTCAAACTATTTTTTCAGTAATTCTTCTTTTCTTTACAAGAAGACAGGCATAATCGTCCCGTTCGCGATTTTTTTTTCCACGAGTACTTGTGTACCCCACCCAAGAGAGCAGTAGACCTATACCGTAACCATGGTAACCATAACTTTTTCATGAATAAGCCTATGTAAATGACGATACAAGAGGATTTATTTAGTCAGAAAACACCTTATGAATATCAATGTTGACACGAAACGTATTTTCGACCCATCGAACAGCTCGAGTGATGCGGCTCAATCACTATCCTATACTAGTAAGCCAATCCTACAGTCGAGGTTTTGTACGCAGGTTCGAGTCGCGCTTCGAACGATTTATAAAGATTCTTTTAATCAGAAATTGAGGCGAGACTCTGATAAAATACCAGTCCGAGATTAGTAGTCTGATTCAAAGCCTACCGCCCCTTCATGTCGGGTTCACAAGTACGACGAGGGAAAAAAATGCGTCCCGTTCAAGCAAGGGAGTCCTGTCGAATGTATATTCTTGTAAACAGGAATAATGATAAGAATGTCAAAAGCTTTCATAGAACAAAATCATATGTGACGTAAGAATGAAATGGAAAATGGAATGGAAATAAATATGATATTCATACAAAGACAAAAAATTACGTTATGAAAAAAAAGAAAACAGTACAAGTAAAGAAAAATATAACACAATATCTCATTTTATCCTCCCTTTCCAGGTCATAAACTCTTGGAAGTATTACGCCTTCAGTATATCTTTGTATTCATTCATGATGACACAATGAAACTTAATTTGTTTGATTTACATTATATATAAAAATCGATTAAGAACTTGAATATTAATAAACATGAATTTAAATGTCATAAACTGTATAGTCGAAGCGATGTCAAGCACAAAGAAATTCCCAAAGTATATAAATGATACTTGACTTGCTCAGATATTTCCCGATAGTAGGTTTCGTTATTGGTGTAATAAAGTTCATGCACCTGCCAATCTTCAAATACACACTTTTTGTATGATGGTGGGCCCCAAGTCTGCGCACCTAACGATTTGAGTTAAGATTTAAAGTGAATTTCTTTTTATTTCACAAAATCTTTCAGTTGATAATGTTCCTTACATCATAATGAGTTAGTGTGCCAAATATCTCATAAAAATTTGAAAGAAATATAAGATTTTCCTGGAAAAAAACCTCGGGCTGTCATTTTCAGATTGAAAAAAAATGGTACCCCATGTCTGCGCACTCATTCACTTTGCACACGTTTCGGGGATTTTGATGACAAAGGCTACATTTTGAGGCTTTCGCATGAAACGCCCTGAATTCATTATTTTTCCACTATTTTGAGTCGGATTTTTTTTATGAATACCTGTCTATGTATTGCATGTGTAAACTTCGTGCTCATTGCGCATCCTTTTTTACTAGAATCGCGCAGATACACGCGTGCGCAGACTTGGGAGACCGCGCAGACATGGGGGAACTGGGGCCCGTTGCAGAAAGAGTTGCAATCAATCGCAACTCTAAAAATCACGCGCAACTTGATTTTCAACCAATCAACAGCGCGCATTTGGGACTTGCGATTGATTTTTTGACTTGCGTTTAAACGCAACTCTTTCTGCAACGGGCCCCTGACCATACTATTAAAACGAAATTTACAAGGCTATAAAAAAATTCATATAAGAGACGAGTTTCTCCAAGTAACCCATTGTGTGATACCAAAAGTAAAACCATAAAATAATCATAAATTTTGCGAGTGTAAAAAGGTTGCTCCGTAAGATGCTTTGAATGCATCTTTGATATATCAATGTAATTAATTTCGACATTTATTTGGTATTTACAGTCAGTTCCTCACGTATTTGTTTTTGAAAAATTATATTCACAGTATATAAGATTACAAACAATCTCTCTCATTTTCTTGCATTCCAATGCTTTGTTAAGAATTGAGACACATAGATAAATTGAATGCATTTAACCTTGCCAAAAAGAGAAGAAAAAAGACAAGATTCAAGATTCAACATATGTTTTATTCAGGCCTACTGGCAGGAGTTACATATACATGTACTTATAATTGATGGAGCATTTACAAGTAGAACGTAAAGAAAAGAAAACCGGTCCTGCTGAACAAAAACTCGAAAAGATTCAACATAATGGAGATAAAGATATATGGAACGGAAGGGGGGGGGGGTAAAACATCTTTCAGGAAATTAACATTCAAGTTGAAAAATAAATGGGGTATTGTTTCAAAATAGGGTAAAGGCATAATTTTTAAAATTGGCTCACTGCAAAGAGTGGCGTTATAGATGAGGTTATTTCATCTGTATATATTTATTTTTCATTATGTCAAGTTAGCGTGCGTGATTTGCATCAGTTTCAATATCTTTTCCATAAAATTTGATATATCCACGCCTATATTCATTTGTGGATTTACTTTTGCATCCTTCAAGAGTTTAGTATTGTATTTAAAATAAGTTTCAACGTCTTTCTGTCAACTAATGAATGCTCATGATTCTTTTTTTACACTTTAGATACAAGGAATAAAAAAAAAAATATTGCATTGTCTTACCGCTATGAGAAGTCATATTTCCATTGAAATATTGATGGAGTTTGTGTGAGAATGGTCGATGGTGTGTTGAGTTGAAAAGAATTGGAATGGTTTATTAAGAACATTTCACCGCAGCCAAAGGCTGAATTGCGAAATGTGATGTGTAAAAGAAATGCCACTCGCTTAATATTTATATATTTTGTATTTTATAGGATGAATATTATACGAAACTTTTATTTGTGTAGATTTGAAAAATTCAACAAGGCAAATCTTTATCGAATCACAGTAGCAGTGGTGTATATGGACATCCTCGTTAGGAAGGTGGATTGGCATAATTATGACCGGTTTTGTGAAATCAAGAAAACATGTCATATCTTTTTAATTTCACATCCATCTCTGATGATATTTTTAGTATTGTTCTTTTTATTATTTTCCTTTTATTTTTTCATGAAAAGGAACTGTTTGTTGGGGTGGGATTGCCCTATAAAGTGTAAAAACATGCTTGTGTTTTGCTTGTCACTATCAGGCATGATTTTTTTTAATAAGAACTAAAAAAACACAATGCACTTTCAGAAACACATTCTTGATAAAAATTGCGAATAAGAAAATAAAATTCTTAGAGAAAAGTGTTACTCCCTCACCAACGAGTATACTCCGCAAGCAGTAGAACCCGTCCTGACGTTAGAGAAGCAGCAACATCTTTGCATAATCGCCATGATTTATTCCTTTCCCTTATCTCAAATAAGATGATTTTGACAGAAATTGATTGGAGCTCGCGTTATGTAAGAGAAACTTGGTCTAATAATGTAGCAGTAAGGGTACTATCGGAAGCTTGTCCTGTCAGTTCAAGGTTCCACTTAGGTTCTTTCAATTCGTATCTTTCATGATTACCAAGTTTGGTTCCGTGACGTGTAAACTCGCGAGAACGTGATGATTGGCTGCTATTTTTATCCATGGCGCAATCGTTCCTCGAAAGTTATGCCTGTTGGGGTCAAATATCCCAAGGTAATACCATCACTTATAGTGAACCCGGAACCTAATTTTTAACAATTGCATGCCTCTGCTATGTGATTTGAAGTGGACTTAATACCTCATACGTTCAGCCAAAAAAAAAACAATTTTAGGCATTGTATGATAACCACGTGTTGTTGTTGTTTTTTAATTAAACATCCTTATTTTTGTCCTTATAAATCGCTGTCGAAATTATCCTCATTTTCATCACTACCCTTTCTAATTTATTTGGCTGTATTCCATTTCTTTATCAATGTCACATATTCATTTGTGGATTTACTTTTGCATCCTTCAAGAGTTTAGTATTGTATTTAAAATAAGTTTCAACGTCTTTCTGTCAACTAATGAATGCTCATGATTCTTTTTTTACACTTTAGATACAAGGAATTAAAAAAAAATTGCATTGTCTTAGCGCTATGAGAAGTCATATTTCCATTGAAATATTTGATGGAGTTTGTGTGAGAATGTTCGATGGTGTGTTAAGTTGAACAGAATTGGAATGGTTTATTAAGAACATTTCACCGCAGCTAAAGGCTGAATTGCGAAATGTGATATGCAAGAGAAGAGAGAGACAGAGAGGGGCGATAAAGCCACTCTCTTAATATGTATATAACTTGTATTTTATAGGATGAATATTATACGAATCTTTTACTTGTGTAGATTTGAAAAATTCAACAAGGCAAATCTTTATCGAATCACAGTAGCAGTGGTGTGCATGGACATTCTCGTTAGGAAGGTGGATTTGCATAATCATGTCATATCTTTTTAATTTTACATTCATCTCTGATTTTTTTTTTAGTATTGTTCTTTTTATTATTTTCCTTTTATTTTTTCATGAAAAGGAACTTTTTGTTGGGGTGGGATTGCCCTATAAAGTGTAAGAACATGCTTGTGTTTTGCTTGTCACTATCAGGCCTGATTTTTTTAATAAGAACTTAAAAACACACTGCACTTTCAGAAACACATTCTTGATAAAAATTGCGAAATAAGAAAATAAAATTCTTAGAGAAAAGTGTTACTCCCTTACCAACGAGTATACTCCGCAAGCAGTAGAACCCGTCCTGACGTTAGAGAAGCAGCAACATCTTTGCATAATCGCCATGATTTATTCCTTTCCCTTCTCTCAAATGAGATGATTTTGACAGAAATTGATTGGAGCTCGCGTTATGTAAGAGAAACTTGGTCTAATAATGTAGCAGTATAAGGGTACTATCGGATGCTTGTCCTGTCAGTTAAAGGTTCCACTTAGGTTCTTTCAATTCGTATCTTTCATGATTACCAAGTTTGCTTCCGTGACGTGTAAACTCGCGAGAACGTGATTGGCTGCTATTTTTATCCATGGCGGAATCGTTCCTCGAAAGTTATGCCTGTTGGGGTCAAAATAATGCCCCAAGGTAATGCCATCAGAACCTAATTTTTAACAACTGCGTGCCTCTGCTATGTGATTTGAAGTGGACTTAATACCTCATACGTTCAGCCAAAAAAAAAAATTAGGCCTCCTATGATAACCACGTGTTGCTTTTTTGAAAATTAAACATCCTTATTTTTGTCCTTATAAATCGCTGTCGAAATTATCCTCATTTTCATCACTACCCTTTCTAATTTATTTGGCTGTATTCCATTTCTTTATCAATGTCACATTCATAGCAAACAGAGTTACTACAGTAAGCGACCTCGCCTTGGTGATATTTGTCCATTATCATAATCATCACCATCATTCATCATAAACATCATTGTTGCTATTAGGCCTATTATCATCTTGAATTTGTCATCATCATCATCACCACCACCACTATCCTCCTCCTCATCACCATCATGATTTATTTATCGAAATATTCATTCATCTACGAATATATGAATTCATTATTGTGATATATGAAACAGTCTAATTTATGGACAATTTGTTTGCCCCCCCCTACCCTCCTCCGGACAAGCCGGCTATAACAACATCCAAACAAATATTTACGCTTTGTTGCACAACAAATTGTCACCCCTGCACATAATGTCGCCTTATTCAGGCGACAATAAGTGGAGGATGGGACACCACAAATTTCAGTTAATTTAGATTTGGTCATGTTTCCTCTGTCTCGCTTTTCTGTGTCCTTGCCTGTATTTTTGTTTTCTGTGTGGATCTCTTTTGTCTGTATTTTTCCGTCTGTATCTACGTACTATCTCCCGTCCGCGATTTTTGGTTTTCAGTACATCTGCACCCGACGCGAGAGGGCAGTGAAAATGGCGAAGTAATTTATTTAGTCAGATTACGCCTCATGTCTTTTCATGGTACCAATCAACGAGCCCGATTGTAGTGACTCAACCACTAAGCCAATCCTGCAGTCCAGTACACGGACGCAGATTCGAGTTTCGGCTAAAAAAACAATATTCTTTGACTTAAATATTGAGGCAAGACTCTGAAAAATAAAAGTCCAAGATTCGTAATCTGATTGAAAACAACCAAAAACGGTGACAATATTGCTCCAGGCTTAATTTTATCAAAGATGTAGGGTTATATAGGGTTAGAGATGCAATATACATGTAGTTTTATGTTTGGTTTAGGGTAGGGTATAGTGTTAAACCAAGGGTTGAAATTGGTCATTAGATAAGTGTGTGGAATTCAAAGCGAAGCAAAGGTCGCCGGCGCTAACGTCATGGAACCATCAATACAGCCTATTATATCGTCATTCCAACTGCCCTCTAGCGTCTGGTGCACAAGTTCTGAAAAATATAGCCTCATTGCGTGCCTATATTCATTTGTAGATTTACTTTTGCATTCTTCAAGAGTTTAGTATTGTATTCAAAATAAGTTTCAACGGCTTTCTGTCAACTAATGAATGCTCATGATTCTTTTTTTACACTTTAGATACAAGGAATAAAAAAACATTGCATTGTCTTAGCGCTATGAGAAGTCATATTTTCATCGAAATATTTGATGGAGTTTGTGTGAGAATGGTCGATGGTGTGTTGAGTTGAACAGAATTGGAATGGTTTATTAAGAACATTTCACCGCAGCCAAAGGCTGAATTGCGAAATGTGATATGCAAGAGAGAGAGAGAGGGGCGATTATGCCACTCGCTTAATATACTTGTATTTTATAGGATGAATATTATACGAATCTTTTATTTGTGTAGATTTGAAAAATTCAACAAGGCAAATCTTTATCGAATCACAGTAGCAGTGGTGTGCATGGACATTCTCGTTAGGAAGGTGGATTTGCATAATCATGTCATATCTTTTTAATTTTACATCCATCTCTGATTATTTTTGTTAGTATTGTTCTTTTTATTATTTTCCTTTTATTTTTTCATGAAAAGGAACTTTTTGTTGGGGTGGGATTGCCCTATAAAGTGTAAAAACATGCTTGTGTTTTGCTTGTCACTATCAGGCCTGATTTTTTTAATAAGAACTTAAAAACACACTGCACTTTCAGAAACACATTCTTGATAAAAATTGCGAATAAGAAAATAAAATTCTTAGAGAAAAGTGTTACTCCCTTACCAACGAGTAGACTCCGCAAGCAGTAGAACCCGTCCTGACGTTAGAGAAGCAGCAACATCTTTGCATAATCGCCATGATTTATTCCTTTCCCTTCTCTCAAATGAGATGATTTTGACAGAAATTGATTGGAGCTCGCGTTATGTAAGAGAAACTTGGTCTAATAATGTAGCAGTAAGGGTACTATCGGAAGCTTGTCCTGTCAGTTAAAGGTTCCACTTAGGTTCTTTCAATTCGTATGTTTCATGATTACCAAGTTTGCTTCCGTGACGTGTTAATTCGCGAGAACGTGTTTGGCTGCTATTTTTATCCATGGCGGAATCGTTCCTCGAAAGTTAAGCCTGTTGGGGTCAAAATAATGTCCCAAGGTAATGCCATCACTTATAGTAAACCCAGAACCTAATTTTTAACAACTGCGTGCCTCTGCTATGTGATTTGAAGTGGACTTAATACCTCATACGTTCAGCCAAAAAAAAACAATTTTAGGCCTTCTATGATAACCACGTGTTTTTTTTTAAATTAAACATCCTTATTTTTGTCCTTATAAATCGTTGTCGAAATTATCCTCATTTTCATCACTACCCTTAGTAATTTATTTGGCTGTATTCCATTTCTTTATCAATTTCACATTCATAGCAAACAGAGTTACTACAGTATAAGACCTCGCCTTGGTGATATGTTTGTCCATTATCATTATCATCACCATTCATCATAAACATCATTGTTGCTATATAGGCCTATTATCATCTTGAATTTGCCATCATCATCATCACCAACACCACCACCATCCTCCTCATCATATAGATTATCACCATCATGATTTATTTATCGAAATATTCATTCATCTACGAATATATTAATTCATTATTGTGATATATGAAACAGTCTAATTTATGGACAATTTGTTTGCCCCCCCCTACCCTCCTCCGGACAAGCCGGCTATAACAACTTCCAAACAAATATTTACGCTTTGCTGCACAACAAATTGTCGCCCCTGCCATGCCTGCACATACTGTCGCCTTATTCAGGCGACAGTATGTGGAGGATGGGACACCACAAATTTCAGTTAATTTAAATTTGGTCATGTTTCCTCTGTCTCGCTTTTCTGTGTCCTTGCCTGTATTTTTTTTTTCTGTGTGGATCTCTTTTATCTGTATTTTCCCGTCTGTATCTACGTACTATACACCCGTATACTACGAGTATACGGTTTGTGATTATCTTAACTCCATGAACGCCACTGTAGAATCTCTATTTATTGAAATTAATATTCCTGGTAGTAAAAATATGATTATTGGTGTAGTTTATAGACCCCCAAACTCAAATACAAATGACTTTCTAACTTACCTTTCCCAAACAACAAATAATCCAGCTCTCGTTAATAAGGATGTAATATTTATAGGTGATTTTAACATTGATTTATTGAAACACAACAATATATCTCAAGATTTTCTTGAAACTTTTTTTTCGGCCTCCTTCTTGCCTCTGATTTCTAAACCAACTCGTGTAGTTAATGAAACTGCTACACTTATTGACAATATTTTCTGCAACATTCTCCCTCCTCCCGATTCTTTTATATTGTGCATTAATTCTACCATATCTTAATTATGGAATTCTGGCATGGGGTAATGCCTCTCAAACGAGACTAAATAAAGTCTTGCTACTTCAGAAAAAAGTACTGAGAATAATATGCAATATGTCCTTTAGAGCTCATACGGATGAATTGTTTCGTCAGAAACGTATCCTTAAAATCAATGACCTGTACCGCTTGCAACTATTCCAATTTATGTATCAGCTAGATAGAAATAGTTTACCTAATGTCCTACAAAAGAAATTTATGAGAAACAATACTTTACATTCATATAATACGAGACAATCAAATGACTATCACTTACCTAAAAGTAAAACAGTATTTTCTAGCAAAACTGTATTTTTCACAGGACCAAAACTCTGGAATTCTCTGGACAGAGAAATGAAAGAGGCAGCTAATCTTATACGATTTAAATTACTCATCAAAAAATTTCTCCTGAATTCTTATTGATTCAATCTAATATTTGTGAACTTCATACTTATCCACGGTAGTATTGAATATTTTTTTAAGTCAATATTTAATTTTGTATATAGTGTAAATACATTTGTGTTACAGTGTTTATATCTATATAATTCATTTTACTCTATTTGTATCATATTACCCTTGTATAAAGTTTTGATAGGGGGTCTACATTTTACAAGCTCTGCTTTTTAGTAGGCCCCTCCACTTTTTTCATTTCATTGCTACGTTTCAATCCTGCATATGTTATGCATTTTTTTCATTGTAAACATGATTACGAAATGTACTTTGATGATTGTGGAATATGAATATATCAATAAATAAAATAAATAAATAAAAATAATACTTTCTGACATGACGGACCATTTCCCGATTCTTACTCATTTTTCATTAAGACGACCAATTAGACCGATACACTCCCAACAACAAAGACGTAGACCTACGCACGAAAATACAGCCAGTCTAGGTGCTTCTTTGGATAATGTCGACTGGTCAGTTGTATACAATTCTGTAGATGTTAATGCGTCCTTTAACCTTTTTATGAATATAATAAATGAGAAATTAGACCTGCATATACCCTTAAAAAAAGATAAGCGTAATACATACAAAACGATTTCTAAGTCACCATGGATATCGCCATCTATCTTACGTTCGATTAATAGAAAAAATAACTTATTTTATAAATTCAAAATGAAAGGTACAGAACAATCAAAAATAAAATACACATCTTATAAGAATACACTTACTAAAATATTACGCATTGAAAAGAAAAATTACTTTGCGAGGCAGTTGGCTCTATATAAACACGACATGCAAAACACATGGAAGGTTCTAAAACAGACCATGAATCTCTCCAATAATAAATCAAGTATTTCCAAAATTAGATTTAATAATGTCATTGTTGATGATGGTGACAACCTTTCAAATATTTTTAATAACCATTTCTCTTCCATTGGCGTAAATCTAGCTAAAGATATTCCTCCCGCGACGAAAAGTTTTTCGGACTTTCTCGGCCCGCCTAATCCAAATTCAATATTTTTTGCTCCAACATATAATCAAGAAGTTATTGATATAGTATCTGGTTTGAAAAATAAAAAAAGCCCTGGCTTTGATGAAATTAATAATTTTATTTTAAAATCCGTAATAAATTCTATTGTTTCCCCGCTGGTGCATATATTCAACCTTTCCTTAGAAAATGGTACAGTACCAAATCAAATGAAGATAGCCAAGGTAATTCCTTTATTTAAAAAAGGTGATAAGTTGGATGTCGGTAATTACCGACCTATTTCTCTTTTGTCCACATTTTCTAAGATCCTTGAAAGAATAGTATACGTCAGAACAGAAAAATTTTTGTCAATGCATAATATTTTATCTGATGTTCAATTTGGGTTTCGCGACAAGCACAACACCACTCATGCCCTGATGAATTTTGTCAACAAAGTAGTCAATGCTCTAGACAAATCTAGTCACCTTGTGGGTATTTTCCTGGACTACTCCAAGGCCTTCGATACCATTAATCATGAAATCCTACTTAAAAAAATATCTCACTATGGTGTGCGAGGGAAGGCCTTGGAGTGGTTCAGGAGCTACCTACTTAACAGACAACAATACGTGTTTGTTAAAGATCATAACTCCAATTTGAAATATGTTAACTGTGGAGTCCCCCAGGGTAGCTTATTGGGCCCACTTCTTTTCACAATTTATATAAATGATTTCTGTAGATCATCCAAAATATTATCCCTTATCTTGTTTGCAGATGATTCGACCTTATTTTTTTTCTCATCAGAATCCACAAACTTTAGTTGATGTTATTAATTCTGAACTTAATAATGTTACTGAGTGGATAAGAGCCAATCGATTATCTTTGAACCTTAACAAAACAAAATACATGTTATTTAGTAATTCCATAGACAAGTTACCGATGAACATTATATTTGATAATACCCCATTAGAAATGGTACCTTACACCAAATTTCTTGGAATAACAGTTGACAGTAAACTTTCTTGGAAAAATCATATTGAAAATATATCCAAAATAATTTCACGAAATATTGGTATTATTAATAGGCTAAAATTTTGCATTCCCTCCACATCATTAATCATGCTCTACTCATCCTTAATCTTGCCTTATTTGAACTATGGGATTCTTATTTGGGGTGATACCCTTCAATATTTATTAGATAAATTGTTGCTTTTGCAAAAGAAAGCACTTCGTATTATTCATAGTACATGTTTCCGTTCTCATACGGACCCACTTTTTCTAGAAAGTAAACTGTTGAAAGTCAAAGACCTGTATTTACTACAGTTAGGGCACTTCATGTATAGTTATAATAATAATGCACTTCCCCATATTTTTGATGCCATGTTCCCTAAAAATCAATTTTATCATAACTACCCCACGAGACACTCTGACGAACTTCACATCCCACTTTACAGAACTTTACTGGCCAAAAATACATTCCTATTCAACGGTCCTAAATTCTGGAACTCACTCGCTAATAATGTTAAAGACAGTGTCTCCTTGAATTCATTCAAACGTAAACTCAAACGTATCCTGCTTAATTCCTATAATTCTTCTCAACGGAACTAACACTTCATTATCTTGAATATAATCCTTACATTTTTCACTTTTATTTTATCTTTTTTCATCTATATTGTCCAGTCATATCCTTTGTTATTTCACCAGATCAAGCTGGTTCATGGTCAGCCCTTTCCCATTCTTAGTTTTACTCCTTTTTAAAAACTAGTTGTCTTGTACTGTCCTGTCTCTTGTTTTGTCTTGTCTTCTACGTCTTGTCATCCCCTCTCTCTGTTTTTTCCTGTCTTGCGCAACATATCCTTTACAACGAAGACCTCTTTGTGTGAAAAGCTTTGCATTTGTTCAGTTTTTATGTTTCCGTCAATATGATTTCTTTTTCTCTTTTTCTTTCCTGTAATACATGCATGTACGCATATAGTAAGTCGACTATAATTTCTTCTTTTCCAAGGGGATCCACAATTTTACAAGCTTTGCTTTTTAGTGGATCCCCCTCATTTCCATATCCATTTATGCTCTATATTATACTGTGTTTTTTTTACGAAGTAAGAATGCCCTTCTGTAAAATTGTATTTGATTTATATTGTTTTATATTACTTTGTATTATGTTTTGAATGGAAATGAAATAAAAGAATTGAAAAGAATTGAAAAGGCCCTAAACCGCAAATTGCACCTAAACCGCAAATCGCCGCCTAAGCTTGTAGAAAAAAGTTTAGTCTTGTTTACTCAATAGCAATGCGTGCACACGTTCGCGCGAGAAATTGAGCCAGCTAGCTGTGCATACATGTATACATGTACGTAAACACTTCATGCAATTCGCGGAAGTTGTTTGATTCTGCCATAGGTGTTAGCTCCATGATTCTGCTAACTGAGTCTGCTGGCCTAAAATTTCGCGAGAACCTTCATCAAATTTTCATAATGAATTGGAAAATCATAACTTTGTTATTTTGGTGTTTGGTGTTGATTCGTCCGGCCGAGAGTTTCAAATGGTGTTTATAAGCAGTTTCTCAATAAAATTTACTGTTAAAATGAGGTTTGGAGAAAATTTTGAGTTCGGATCCACTACTGAACTATCCCTTTAAAAGTTTGTCAATTTATCATATCTTTCTTTACATTTTTAGCTCACCTGAGCCGAAGGCTCAAGTGATCTATTGCCGTCCGTTTTTGTCCGTCGTCCGTCGTGCGTCGTCCGTAAACTGTTACATTTTCATCTTCTTCTCCAGAACGGCTGGTCCAATCTTGACCAAACTTGGTAGGAATCATCCCTATGCGTAGGGGATGCAAAGTTGTTCAAGGGATACCTGTAGCCCCCATGGGGGCCCTGGGGGAGGGCCCCCAAGGAAGAAAACACTGTAAATTTCAAAAATCTTCTTCTCCAGATCCAGAAGTAGAACAGTCAAGTTGTTTTGTGTGTAGATACCTTAATAGGCGAAGAATAAAGTTGTTCATGCCAGTTCCTGGGGTGCCCCCCTTGGGGCCCTGTTGGGGCTTAAAAGTCGGGGGTGGGGCACTTCAGGGGAAAAAAACATATGTTTTTCTTCTGTTTCAAAATGGATGGTCAGATATCATTCAAACCTGGTAGGAATTATGCTTAGGTGTAGGGGACACAAAGTTGTTCAAGGGATACCTGTAGCCCCCATGGGGGCCCAGGGGGAGGGCCCCCAAGGGGGAAACCCTGTAAATTTCAGAAATCTTCTTCTTCAGATCCAGAAGTAGAACAGTCAAGTTGTTTGGTGTGTAGACACCTTAATAGGTGAAGAACAAGTTGTTCATGCCAGTTCAAGGGGTGGCCCCCTTGGGGCCCTGTGGGGGCTTAAAATTTGGGGGTGGGGCACTTTACGGAAAATCTTATTTTTTTTTCCTTCTTTTTCAAAATAGATGGTCAAATTTTATCCAAACCTGGCTGAAATCATGCTTAGGGGTAGGGGACGCACAGGTGTTTAAATGCTACCCCCTGGACCCTTAGGGGGGCATCCAGAGGCAAAACTGTAAATTTCTACTTCTCCTTCTCTAGTTCCAGAAATGGAAGTTGTGTCATGCATAGAATCTTATTGGGTGAAAATTAAGAGTTCTTCATGACAGCTCATAGGATGACCCCCTTGGGGCCCTGTGGGGGTTTCGAGTTGGGGGTGGGGCATTTCAAGGGGAAAATATTTTTTCTGTTGCAAATTTGATGGTCAAATTTTATCCCATATTGATACTGGTATTGTGCTCATGAATAGGGGATGCACAGATAATATTCACATTGTAAATATGGCCCTCGCGGGGACCCGGGGGGGGGAGGGGTGGGAGAGCCCAAAGGGGCAAGACTCTGTAAATGTCTAACTTCTAATCCAGAAGTATAGGAGTAAGTTTTTTGTGTCCAAATACCTTCATAAGTGAAGAATGGAAATTATTCCTGAAAATATCTGGGATTGTGAAAATATTGTTCTCTCAAGGTAGGCCACCGATTGCTGTCATTTCAACAGAATGCTAAATTTAACATGTTTTTCTTGAATGGTGATAAAGGAACTTTGGATTTCAAATTATTTAATTGCAATAATTTTTGGCTGTTGGAATCAGGGCTGCACAGAAGTTTAAAAAAATGCACATAAATAGTAAACCATGTTTTTGTATCTTGTTCAATACCAAAATCTCTTCAAAGAAATTAACTTTATATTGTTGGTTAATTGTAACTAAATAAACTATAAATTACTACTACTTCTAATACTACTACTACTACTACTACTACTAGTAGTAGTAGTACTACTACTACTACTACTACTACTACTACTACTACTAGAACTATACTACTACTGCTACTACTACTCTTGCTGCCAATAATGATAATTATTGTGACTATAATAATAATGATTATACCAATGATAACGAAGGACCTTGGATGAGTGGTTTCACTCCCCTGGTAACATTTAGTATTAAAGTTTGAAAATTTTTGAAAATAAGCTACTATTACTACTACTACTACTACCACTAGTACTACCACTACTACTACTACTACTCCTACTCCTACTACTACTACTACTACTACTACTACTACTACTACTACTACTACTACTACTACTACTACTACTACTACTACTACTACTACTACTCCTACTACTACTACTACTCCTACTACTACTACTACTACTACTACTACTACTACTACTACTAAAACTACTACTACTGCTACTACTCTTACTGCTACTACTACTTCTACTACTGCTACTGCTACTCCTACTACTACTACTACTATTTCGTACTGATTATGACTATAATAATATGAGTACATGGCTTCATTACCCTCGTAACATTTTGTATTAAAGTTTTAAAAAGATTATAATAAATATTTAAAAAATTATTTATAGCGATTCTTTCTTTATTTTCCCCCTTTCATTTCTTCCCTTTTCCTTTTCCTTTGCTTAAACCTACAGGCGTTAGATTATACTAGGGGAGAATTAGGGATACACAAAAAAAACACCAAAAAAAACACAAAAAACGGCACTATGTACAGCCCAAGTTGCCCAACTCCCGCCATAACAAAAAGTCCAAAACCAACAAACAAGAAGAACAATAATGATAGCCTTTTAGGGCCCCATGGGAGACCAACTTTATGTTGAATGAGCACCCTGGTAAAATATTTAAATAAATAAACAAATAAATAAATAAATACGTGTATCAACAACAACATTTCTCATAAAAATGAGATCAGCGCCCTAGTTCTAATTCCTCACTCTTCAACCTCTATCCTTCTGCGATTTATGTTTGCCGCCCTCTGTGTTCACGCCTCTTACGCGCGCACGGTCCTTGTTAATATTCTACATGCTTAGGCGGCAATTTTTAGGGCCTTAACATACGCCGGCCGCGATTTTTGGTTTTCAGTACTTCTGCACCCGACGCGAGAGGGCAGTGAAAATGGCGAAGTAATAAGGTTTATTTTGTCCACTGGCGTAAATCCCGGGGGGGATATATCCCCCCCCCCCACTTTTCGAGGAGGGGGGATGGCCTGTACAAACATCCCCCCACTTTTTACGGAAGAAATGAAAAAAAAAATCACAAGAGATAATTGTTTTGTTGGTGAAAATTCTTCCCAAAATACCGCTTAACAAATAAAACAATATCATTGGATCATAAAATGCAAATAAAGAGCCAGTTCACCATTTGTAAACGAAATACTTTTGTCCTTATTATAACATTGAAGAGAAACCCCCGTTTCTTCCAATTCATCAATGTTGGGGTTTTGGGGGAGGGATTAAGATGGAATGTCAAAACATTTTGAATGTAATCTCTAATAAAACCATTAAACCATCATGGGGTAAAAAAGATAACAATATCGGAGGGGTATTTGCCATATGGACATACAGTCACGGTGGCGTAACTACCGGGGGGGGCACATGCCCCCCCATCGGCTGACCACCACCCCCCCCCAAAAAAAAAAAAAAAAAAAAAACGGGGAAAAGGAGAAATGAGGAAGAAAGGAAGAGAAACATGGAAAAGAAGAAAATATAATTCATTATAATGTAATATTTTAATTATTTATGTTACATTACATAAGAAACATTTTTATCATAACTTCATGAAACATAATTTGCACAGGGCCTACGTCTTCATTGTTCCTGGTGCTCGCATTGTCTGTTTAACAAGATATATAATCCTGTTTTACTAAAACATCACGTTTTCAATATAAACCAAATATATTTTCTAGCACTTGAGTTATCATATATTGACATATGCTTCTTTTACATGACTCAAAAAGTGATTGTCCCATGTTAAGGTCTCCGTATATAAACATTTCCTGTCCGTGATTAAGTTTGCATTAGTGGATTGGTGAGATATAACTGCTCTTCGTGAATTCCTAAAATCAGTCCTTAAAATGTCCCTTCTGATCTGAATATGAAAAATTTTCAGCTCGCGCTTCCCGCTCGCATCATTTGGTTAATGAAATACCTATATGGTCCTAGTTAATTCCTACAAAGAAACCTTAGAATGCCCCACTTCAGGTCTGAATTATCTAAATTTTCAGCTCGCGCTTCGCGCTCGCAATATTTGATTGGTGAGATGCGTATGATAATCATGATTGCAATGACTACAAAGAGTGTGTCATGTGTTTAGATGTAATTCTAATGAAATCAGCAAGCGCCTGGCACTCGCATTAGATGACTATGGTGAGATATGCATACTCTTAATGGATTCCTAAAATATATTCCTTAAAATCTCGCTGTTTGCGGTCAAAATATACGAAAATTTCAGCTCGCGCTTCGCACTCGCATTGCTTAGCAAGACAGGCCCCTATCATGATTACATACATTTGATTATAATGTCCCTTTTTAGGTGTGAATATAAAAAAAAAATCAGCTCGCGCTTCGCGCGCTCATTCAGTGATTCAGAAAATTTGCTGGTGCCCCCACAATGCCGTGACCCACGGAACGCCAGTGTGGACATGACAATTCTTTGCATTATTATCTAAAAAAATGATTGCAAAAATAATGCCAGAATATTTCAGTCATCTCCCCACCCATCAACACGGATTTACGCCAGTGATTTAGTCAGATTACGCCTCATGGCTATTCATGGTACCAATCAACGAGCCCGATTGTAGTGACTCAACCACTAAGCCAATCCTGCAGTCCAGTACACGGACGCAGATTCGAGTTTCGGCTAGAAAAAACAATATTCTTTGACTTAAATATTGAGGCAAGACTCTGAAAAATAAAAGTCCAAGATTCGAAATCTGATTGAAAACAACCAAAAACGGTGACAATATTGCTCCAGGCTTAATTTCATCAAAGATGTAGGGTTATATAGGGTTAGAGATGCAATATACATGTAGTTTTATGTTTGGTTTAGGGTAGGGTATAGTGTTAAACCAAGGGTTGAAGTTGGTCATTAGATAAGTGTGTGGAATTCAGAGCGAAGCAAAGGTCGCCGGCGCAAACGTCATGGAACCATCAATACAGCCTATTATACCGTCATTCCAACTGCCCTCTAGCGTCTGGTGCACAAGTTCTGACAAAATATAGCCTCATTGCGTGCTTATGATGATAATCCCTCTCATTTAAATTGAATGTTATAATAATCATCTTTGCTTGGAATAATTTATTACACTCAATCTATGGTTCATGCCCCCAACTGCCCAAAGTAATCAGTCACCATTCGGCCTATGTGGTGTTTGGAATGCTTACTCAAATCAAAATCGTATCAAAGAATGTATAACTACAGCTGACTATTTTTTTGTGTTTACCTCCCCTTTTTTTTAGCTTTACAGTGTGGCGTACACAGTTATTTGGATCATACAATTCCTAGATCTGCAGAGATCTACTGGTGAGTTTAAAAATAACAATTCTTTATAAGTATCTTTTTGTGCAATATTTGAAATAAAAATATGAAAAGATATATCCAAGATAAATAGTAAACAAATATACCAGGCTTTGAGTAAGTATAGTGGGAATTATTCATCCAAGGTTGGACTGGCATTACTATTTTCCCGAGAGCCGAAGCCCCGAGGGGAAAATAGTAATTTGGCCAATACAACCGAGGATAAATAATTCCCTCTATACTTTCGAAATAAAAGCCTGGTATATTTGTTTTATATCCTACATTTAATAACTGGATAAGGTAGAACAATAGTTATACTCTTGTACACGTAGTTCATCTTTTCCTAATCTGAACTTAAATACAGCGCGCTGCGCAGGCTGATCTACTTTTTCCGAAACCATGCGCTCAGCGGAACGCGGATTTGTGCCTGCGCCGTCCCTTCACCATGTTCACGGGACTTCGCTGCCCGGTAGAGTCAACTCGCTGACATAGAGTTAAATACGTACTAATTTATATAATTATATGCTCGCTGACCGGTGAGCCCGAGAAACTGCATGATCGGTGTCAATGAACTGTGACGTCAATGATGGAATAGTCGACTATTCCATCATAGACGTCACAGAATTTCTTCGGTGGGTGTTTCATTTTCGACATCATTGCAAAATAGTGAGAATATGTTTGGTCACATGATGCTGTTTAAACCAATCAAAATACAGGATTTAATTTATGTAGGATATAAAGATAGAAAGATATATGGTTTATTAATAAACTTCAGTACATCATCGCGGCTAAGGCCGAATTGCGATGCATTTACAAGGTAATAATGACAAAAAAAATGTTCAAACAATAACACAGATAATTACAAAATAAATAATACGAATAATGTATGGTATTGAAACTTCTTGTGTTGTGGAATTCTAGAAAGAAATATTAATTGAAAGTAAATTGTGTGTCTGAGAAATGACTAGTGTGTATGCCGTCGTAGTATTCAACGATATCATAATAAAATCGGAAATAATCAACAAATCAATGGAAATATTAAACAAATTGGAAAAGGGTATTTAAAAAAACATAAAATTATAAAAGATATAAAAATGATATGATTCATGCATGTGCTATTATGAGTTTATGAAAACGTCGGCGTATGTGTTAATAATTCGTTTAGTATACTGCCAGTATACCCTAGGTTAGGGGCACTGAGATTTGGAAAGATTACAGGTGTATACGTCCGATAAAATCTGAAACCACCTCTTTAGTTGCTTTGAAATAAAGGGGGGGGGTCAAGAGCTTGATGATCCCCTGCAAATGGGGGTGCTTGGGAACAGGAATTTAACATAAAATGGGGGTCTTTCGTGAACTGACCCTAAAATGAGGGGATGGGGGGATGGTAGAGAACGCGTTGGTCGATGAAAAAGGATGAACATGATATGCCTGGGAAGTGCAGCTGGCAAGGCGTGAAGGGGGGGGGTGCTTTAAAGGAATTCATAATTCTAGAAAAGAATTAATCTTATCAGGAAGAATGAAATGAGAGGAGCAATCTAAAAATAAAACTTGTTTCATCAAAATCGGTCTTCGAATAAGCGAGTTATGGAAGTTTGTATAGTCTTGTTATACCTTGGGGATCGTCAAATTGGCAAACATTCTTCAAAATTGCTGATTTTGTGGACAAGTCTCCATTTGTTTTGTACACAAATTTTCAGATTTCCCCCTTTATTTTACATATTTCACATTACTTCCTCCTTAACCTGACATGATTTATTGTGGTGTTAATTATATTTTCCGAGTTATGCTCAGAAGGAGGCAAAATGCATTTTGAAATATAATGGGGAAAATCTGAAAAATTGTGTACAAAACGAATGGAGAGTTGTCCCCCAAATCTACCATTCTGAAGGTTTTATGTTGGCCAATTTGAGGATCCCCATAGAAAGTACATCAAGAATTTTTAAACGCCCATAACTTGCTTTTTCATGACCGATTTTGATGAAAACTGTTTTGTTCATCTCATCAGATTGCTTCTCTTCTTGGGATTTGGATTCCTTTGAAGAGACACACATACCCATACTGCCATCATGTGCATGACTCACCCCCCCCCCCCGGGGGGGGGGGGGGTAGGGGGTGGTACAAGGTGATAGTACAATGGGGTACAAGGTGATAGTAGTATTTTAGCAAGATGATGGCCAGTCATTTACCAATTTTGAAAACAATATTAGAATAAATAAATATTTTGTATGTTTTGTACATTGTCAGTCCGAAATACAAAATCTGAATTATGATAACATCCAATTAAAATTTATAAGTCAATTCACCTTGGTCCTCATTTTTTGCCTGATTTAAACCCCTTTTCAGTAAAACCATTTATTTAGAATCATGATATGAATTCATACCATTTCTATCCTCCGATTGATGAAGCGAATATTTACTATACATCTCTCATAAAGCACTACTGAAATATATGAATTATGACATTTTTCTTTTGTTCCCCTCTTATCACTAAAACATCTTAATGTATGATTTTTAATTTAAGTGATAAGAGAGGAATACATGCAAAATGAAAAAAGAAAAATAAATGTCAGTTTCGCATTTTTATCAATATTTGTACAACAGTCATGGACGACAAAGATGGCAAATATAGGATTACCTTGAAATTATGTTTGAAGTATAGACCAACCATAATTTTCCTTCTTTAACATGAATAAAGGAGCACACCTTCTTTCCCCTCCACGCTCCCATCAGGGTATTTTCGTTTAATTTTAACATTTATTTCCTTCTTTCGAAACACCAACAAAAATTATATTCATTGTGCATGATCAATTGTTTTGTAATTGACGTTGACGGATTAATTGCTACCTTGTATAAAGGAAAATAACAATGAAATTAAATTGAATTAAAAACATTGCAAAATATGTGAAACTTTTGAAGACTGCCTCTCTCTCTGCCCATGCATGAAGGTTGGTGTTTGAGGGAATTAATGGAAGTGTTGAACAAAAATAGGCCTCTCATTTAGGCTTACTCAACCACATTATTGGCCGACGCCTCCATGAATGTGCGCCAAGGTGGCTGGATAATTTTGGGAATTTAAGGGGGACCCCCTCCAACCTTTGATACTGATTGATTGGTTATTTGATTTCCATGCAACAATAATTGAACTTACACCATGAAGATGGATTAACAACAATATTTTATGGTTAACTGTTAACATCCGATGCGTGGGAGGGTACAGTCGCATTTAAGCACAATTGCTTGGAAAAGGGCGACCCCCCCCCCTCTCTCTCTCTTTCTCTCTTAAATAAATACGAGGTCGTGTGATATCAGGCCAGTAGCCAGTGTTTTTAATGGAGGGGGTGGTTCGATCCCTTCTCTTTACCTTTCTCTTCTGCTTTTCCTTCCATTTGCTTTAGAAAATTTTTGGTGTTCCGATTGAACCCCCACGGAACCCCCTCCCCCACCCCATCCTTTACCTGCTATTCCAATTCATTCAAAAGCCAATCAGAATCATGGTTATGCTTCCGCCAAGCATGATTAATCACCTTACTGATTTTTTTTTTATTAGGGCCTATTTACAAGTCCCGTTCCACGCGCTGATCCTTACAGAGAAAATTTTCTCCTAAAAATATGTGTATACTCCTTGTTTTTACGATTTATTTTTGTGAATCATAGTGGGATCGTCTAGACGGGAGAGAGGGCTTGGAACTCTAAAAATTACCGCGACCAAGAAAAAGAGAAAATGAAAGAAAAGGGAAAAGATAAAAGGTAAAATACGCTCTCATTAAAAAAAGGATACATACGCCAATCTTTTTTTATCATATCACTATAAAACGTTTTTATTTTTTATTGATTTCAGTAGATAAGGCCTTATATTTTAGGAGATTTTAGAATGTAAGGCCGGTAGTTGGATAGAAAAAAAAAATCGCAAGTGCACGCAAGCTTGTAATCGATTGTACTCTAATATCCTATGGAACCTAAAAATTACCGCGACCAAGAAAAAGAGAAAATGAAAGAAAAGGGAAAAGATAAAAGGTAAAATATACTCTCATTAAAAAAAGGATACATACGCCAATCTTTTTTATCATATCACTGTAAAAACGTTTTTATTTTTTATTGATTTCAGTAGACAAGGCCTTGTATTTTAGGAGATTTGAGAATATAAGGCCGGTAGTTGGATAGAAAAAAAAATCGCAAGTGCACGCAAGCTTGTAATCGACGTACTCTAATATCCTACATTTAAATAAATGGAAATGATATATATCCTTTTCTTTCAACAATGTGTGAACTTGTAAAAAAATGATAAAACAAAATAAAAATCTGATTCCATATCTGTAATTCGATCTCCGGCCTCGTGGAACACAATACGAAAAAACCTCGATATTTCCCGTATTTGTGTACAAGCAGATTTATCTCATTAGTTCCGGTGAAGTTTTTTTGGAACCCGAAAAGCTAGGTTATATGTGAATACAATTAAAATTACCTCTTTTTTCTCTTTAAAAATCGCGATCCTTGTCTTCATCTCTTAGGAATGCGAAATACGTGTAGATTTATAATTATACTAAGTATATCTTAAGGTGAATATAAATGTCTTCATGATAATAGGTGGATTTGACAAGGTATCCAGCTCAGTTGTATATGGGGTCTATACCTCTTATTTCATCGACATCATTGCACTCGGACTCCTCTTCATCGCCTCCGCCATCCTCCTCATCGGTGTGTTTAAGGTGTGTAAAAACTATTTCAAATGTGTTTCCGCTCCGCGCCGCACGACTGATCCAAGAACACAGTAAATGTATTGATAATGCCCGTCAAAATAATTTGTCGAAAATTGGCGAACACAAACAGCAGTTTCGTTCTAAGTTTCAGAGCTGACGAAAAAAATGCAAATATGTCATTTGTCAAGTGTCGGGGACGAAAACTGCTGTAATTATTCAGAAACTTTCGACAAAGACTTCTTGGTTGTCCCTTGTCATGAAAGGCATTTGACAATAGATTTTCTATGTTCTTAAAATCGTCGTGCGTCGTGAAAGCGAAAACTTCCTAATAATAACAATAATGGATATAAGATAACAATTATGCCTAATTGTGACGTCTTGATCGTGACGTCATTGCTTATGCCGTAATCATATCGAAAGTAACCCGTTGCTTTGGAGGATACAACTTAATACAATGATACAATGATAATAACACCCACTTTATTAGCCCATTCAAGCTTTCGGGAAGTTAAAACTCAGGGGCGGTGATCCGGGGATGGAGGAGGGAACCAAAATTTACCCCCTCTCCGCAAAAGAATAAATAAATAATAATATAACTAAATGAAAAAAAAGAAATATAATAGAACAAAATAACATAAAATAGAACTGAAATTAAAAAATGAAATGAAATAAAATAGGGTGCAATAGAATAAAATAAAATAGAATGAAATATAGAATTGAAATAAGTAAAATGAAATGAAACAACATAAAGTAAAATAAGATAAATTAAAATGAAAATTAAAAAAATCAATAAATTGAATTCATAATTATTTGCAAGTTGTTCAAATAAATCATATCCATAAAATGTGGAAATGCCATGTCAATAGAATCATGTTTCCTTTTTCATCGTGGGTTCTCTTTTTTTCTTCAGAATTCCAAATGCCTCCTGATCCCTTACATGGTGGCTATTACAGCCCTCATCGTATTCCAAGCTATTGCGTGGTTCCTTCATCTGTTCAACTGGTATAAAATAAACGTGAGTATGAAACAAACACACCGAATGCTTATTGATAATAATTAATATCGATAATCTGAACATCTTTAGTATTTTAGTATACTTGCCTGGAGCTAAAGTATATTATAATTACGTCATCGCCATGCACGCAGGCTATGCATTTATTAAGCCCCCCCCCTCAAAAAAAAAAAATCGGCAGATTACCTCAATGACTGTATTTTTTTTCATTTCGATAGTTTGATTAAGATTATCGCTAATTTAGTGACACTCCGCACGTTCTACAATCCTTTGTTCATTTATTTAATATTTCTCTTGTTACATATTATTACCGAATTAACAACAAAGTTCACTTCTTAATCCATATAAATATAAACAATAGGCAGATGAGGGAAAGAAATGCGATGAAGACTAAATAATTTGAAGCTGAAAAGCTGTAGGCCCCGTCAGTGCTCGCCTCAATGAATGCAATTATTAATGTATGCAATGATTTTGTAAAATATTTGTTGTTGGAAAATAAATTGAAATGTGAATTTTATATTTTAGGGAATTGTTTGATTCTAGTAATTTGTAAAGTAAGTAGATATTAAGACAATAAAATTGAATCTCTAAACACGTGATTTGTGATTCAGTGAATGTATGTTGTCGATTGCTAGTTTTTCAGATTTATACCGAATCAAAATTCATGACAATCTTGTGTTAGTGATGATACAAGTATCCCTTTTTTCTTTTTTTCACAGGAATCCTTGACAACAACTTTAATTATAAGTCTCATTGCATGGATTCTACTAGCATTTGTAAATGTAAGTGCCAATCTGAACATAATTCTTTTATAATATCTACAGAGTGTTTTAAATTGGAATTTAAATGAGAAGTGTAAATCCCCTCCACCCCTAGTCGTGTATATCCCCATCCCCCTCCCTCTGCCCAGAGTCAAGATCAATGTGTTGGTTTCATAATTGACACATGGTGACCGTTGGTGGAGGTAGACACATAAAATGAGCAGAAAGATTGGAGTTCTATAATAGCTATGCTCCCGAACAAGGATAAGTCACAGAGGTTGATTTTATTCACATCTGTGGTATAAGTAAATAGATATATCAGTGAATATTATTGACAGAAAGATATACAAATAAATAGATTAATAGATTGATAGATAAATAAATAAATAGATAAACAATAATACGTTAATTACATTACAGCATGACATTGATGTTTTGAGTAAAAAAAAACACTAGTAAAGGTGTTTCATCACGTCTGTTACCATGGTTACAATATATAGTTATGCTTTTTGGTTGTCGTTCATTTCTATCGATCGATAGGTTATCTATTATTATATAGAGATGTATTTGTGTTCTATTTTCTCAGGTGATATGTCTTCTTTGTGTTATTTCTGAGTACCAAAAACTAAGTGAAGATCGTGGCCAGAAAAATGATGCCGAAATAGCATATACAGTAAGTTCATATTTAGGAATACAAGATGTTGTCGTGGTTCCTCTTATCTTTATGCTTTCCTCCTCCTCCTCAACCTTCGCCTTTGTCTTTCTTCTTTATCTTCTCATTTTCTTTCTACTCTCCTCCTTATTCCTTCTTATGTTATTGTACTCTGTATTCTCATTTTCTGCTTCTTCTTTTTTATATATATTTCTGTCTTAATTCCCTTTTTATGTTTGTTTATACAATTATTCTTCTATGTCTTTTAACATTATCAGTATCTTTATATTCATCATCGTTATAATTGTCAATACTTTATCATCATCATAAATCATCTTCATCATCGTCATCACTACCACAACCATCACCGCCATCATTCCGTCATCATTAACAACACTCAACATCCTCATCGTCATCATCCTCATCATACTCATCATCATCATCATCATCACCCATCATCATCATCATTTTTAAAGAATTTGGAAATAGATACTTCAATCGAATCACCATCATCACTACCACCGCCACCACCACCATCAAAACCAACACTACCCCCACCACTATTACCTCCGTCTATACCTTTGAACTGTATTCTCGTTATGTCTTTTATATAAACTTTATCAAAGATAAAATTTGCCACCAAAATGATTCAAAACATTTTTAACGTAAATCGAACAAGAAGGGATTTTTCATTTATTTATCATGACAAAATTAGTAATTTTCAATCATAAATGTTTTTTCTTGTCTTTTATTTTTAGCCGACCTGTCCCCATGTAATCACATCTCCACCTGAGACTCAAGTGGCGAGCTATCCAATCGAAAACCTTTAAAGCCATCAACAGTAGTGTGGTATAGGCCTACAACCAAGTTTCCTATCAACTCATAGCTACAACATTTACAACTGATCACAGACATCGATCGGACAGACTCCAGGGCCCATCTTTCAAAGAGTTGCGATTGATCCAGTCAATCGCAACTATGGAAAGCCAGCAAAATCAACATATAAAATGCATGTTTGTTCAAAATATTTTCTAGATAGAATGTATATCCATGAATCCATTGATTTCTTGACAATTTGGTGTGTTCTCCTTTGTTTACAAAGGACATTTTGCAAATTTCCTGTGGAAAAAAATATGGCACTGATGGATTTCCAGAGAATTACGACTGATTTGATCAATAATAACTCTTTGTAAGACGGGGCCCAGGACTCCGTTTCATGAAGAGTTGTGATCAATCTGATCAATCACAACTATGCAAAACCAGCAACCTTCAACATATAAAGTTCATATATATGTTCAAAATGATTTCTAAATAATTACGATGTATACAAATGCGGGTCCATTATGTCATTATCTTGACAATCAGGCGTGTTGTTTTGTGTTTCCAACATATCCAATGGAACATTTAGCAAAATTTCGGATATGAAAAGTTATGACAGTAGCCACAGTGGAGCTCGTTCAGATTAATCGCAACTACTTTAGAAAGGGTCCTGGAAATCCATCAGTGTCATAATTTTTTCTACAGGAAATTTGTAAAATGTCCTTTGTAAAGAAAAGAGATCACACTAAATTGTTCAGAAATCAATGAATTTATGGATATACATTCATATATAGATTTTTTTTAAAACCAAACATGCATTTTATATGTTGACTTTGCTGGCTTTCCATTGTTGCATTTGAGCAGATCAACCGCAACTCTTTGTAAGACCGGGTCCTGATTTAATATAGTTTGCTGGAATCATCACGTCGTCTCATGAAAATCATGGTCATCTGTTTTAATATCGTATTGACGATGGAAATGATAACTTGGAAAAAAAAGAGAAATCGATAATTTTATCAGGAAAGAAAAATACTTATAGAGGGCGCTATGCTGCTCCTGATTTCATAGCCATTTATTCGGTTAGAGTTAAAGAGGAAGTACAACTAAGTATGTGCCAAGCCTGTAAAGATTTCCCATAGGCACGTGTGTCAACATAAAACTTTAAAAATAAACATTTGAAAAAATTAGGGTGACATTACGGGGGATTTTGTTTACTACCCCTGGATAGGAAATATATCTGAAATGTCATACCTGACCAGAAAAGGGTATGCCGACCTGCTCATTTCGGAATAAATCGACTTATAGGCCCATGTAAAAAACATCTCGTGACGAATTCTCATTCTTAACATGAAACGGTAAAAGCCCTAATTCTCCTGCCAGTAATCTGGTTCTTATAGTAAAGTGATATTTCTTCCCCATATGTGCAAAGGAAGAGTCCTGCATATAACTGTTTCGTGCAAAAATATCTTGTCGTGACTGTGTGAAATCACTCAGTACATAAAACAAAATAGTAAACCGACAAACATACATGCATGATTGATGATGTGCAAAGTATAATAGCTTGTTACATAAAAGAATCGGACTATATATACGCGTTGTAAGATTACAGTTGCAGTTAACATGGATGAATTATTTCCATCCATGCTACATCGCTGTTTCACTAAAACAAAATTGAACATTGAGGTCACCAGTGGTATTTTGCTCTTTCAAATCAAGGAATATCAAGCATATCATAATTATTTGTAATTATGTTTATTAAAAGCTATGATTAGTTCTTTTTTCTTGGTTTCTAAATGACTTTATTTTGTAAGGGTTGACCCCGTTGCACAAATATGACAAATAGTTGCGTTTACAACACTCGTATTTCATAGGTTGAAAGTCAAGTTGTGTTTGATTTCTAATTATTGCTAGGAGCTCCGACCCCCATCTTCCAGTGTGAAAAACTATTCTCTAAAACTGCTCATGAAAAGGTCGTTAATTGCCGTTGACGGTTGATGAATCCGACCTGAGCAGCAATGTGAAGGAGTTAGAAAGGATTTTCTTTAAGTTTATTTGGAGTGGTGGGAGAGATAGGGTAAAAAGAAAATGTTTTTATAATGATTATTGTTCAGGTGGATTGAAAATGATTGACCCTTATGTTTTTTCTTTGTCTCAGAAAATGGCATGGGTGAAAATTTCTTCTTGATAAAGAATATGTTAGTCTGTGGAAGACAATTGAATTGTCAGTACTAGAAAACTTTAATCAAAATAAAGATATTGTGTGGAAATCCCATGCTCTTGATTCCATTTTGAAAAGTCTTCGTTGTTCTCAACTGTCAGAGTGTATTAGAACATGGTATATTTACAGGGAGGAAGCAGTGAAGAAGGAGTTTAATACAGTATTTTCACATATGGGGTCATGCCAATGTTTATGGTATAACAAACATATTAGATCCAAGACAAAACAGTATTTTTTTAACCAAGAGTGGTTTGATTGCGGAATAAATTTTGTTAGCGATTTATTGAACCCCCACTCCCAGGAAGCAAGCTTTTTGAAGAACTAATTCTTGACTTTGACATTTCTCCAAGGGGAAGGAAAAACTTCAACTTTCTAATGAAAAATATTCCAAATTCTTGGTTACATATGTCAGATTGGGGCCATGAAGATTTTTTTTTATAAAATAGTAAACAATCTATGTCAAGCAAAGAAGGTCCCAAAGTATGTTTACCCTATCTTGCTCGGGATTTTTATTCCAACAAAACACACTGACTTCTGGGAAGAACTGTCTTTGTCCCCAAACTCTGAAGAGTGGGATAAGATTCATTTGAGAAATTTCAAATGTTCAATAGACTCGCGTATACGTTCTTTCTATTTTAAACTCTTTCATAAAGCTATCTCCTTAAACGACTTCTTACATAAAATTAAAAGGAAGGATTCTCCGAACTGTACATTCTGTCACTCCCTATCAGAAACCATTATCCATGCTTGTGACATTGTGAAAATCATTTGGAACGAAATAGTCCTTGAAATTTCTCGACATACCAAGGTTTTTAACCCGTCCCCCTTTGAAAAGATTTTTGGAGTTAAAGATGACAAATTTATCACTTATATTTTCCTGATATTCAAATATTATATTTACTTATGTAAATTCAAAAATAACAATCCTTCATTTCAGGGTTTTAAAGTCTATTTGAAAACTTGTAAGGAAACAGAATATCGCATTGCCAAAAAGAAAGGTACTCTTGCACTTCACTTTAGGAAGTGGAAATATGTGTTCTGATGTACAGTGTACTTGTGTAAGAAACTGCTTGTATATTAGATGTACTTGTTTACTAGCTGAGCTCCTTTATTCCATGTAATACTGCTTTGTTTTGATTCATTATGATTATGTTATTGTTTTTTATTTCGATTGTATTTTGATATTTGTGTAATCATTTTATCGATCAATAAAAACTTTATGAAAAAAGAACTCGGTGCCTTTCTTTCTTTCCTTCTTTTCTTTCTCTCTCTCTTTCTTCCTTGCTTGCTTCCTTCCTCCCTCCCCCTCTCTTTCTTTCTTTTTATCTTTCTTCTTTCCTTCCTTCCTCCCTCCCTCACTCTCTCCCCCTCTCTTGCTTCCTTCCTTGCTTGCTACCTTCCTCCCTCCCTCTCTCTCTTTTTTTCTTTCTTTCTGTCTTTCTTCCTTCCTTCCTCCCTCTCTCTCTTTCTTTCCTTCTTTCTTCCTACCTTCCTTCCTTCCTCTCTCCCCCTCTTTCTTTCTTCCTACCTTCCTTCCTTCTTTCTTTCCTTTCTTCCTTCCTCCCTCCCTCTCTCTTTCTTCCTTCCTCCCTCCCTCCACCTCCCTCTCTCCCCCCCCTCTCTCTCTTTCTTCCTTTGTTCCTTCCTTTCTTCCTTCCTTCGTTCCTTCCTTTCTACTCCTCAACCCCCAACAAACACTTGCCTTAGTTGCTCCCCGCTGAGAGTAAGTAATTACCTGTTTAAGTCTAGAGCCATAAAGCCTTGCTAATAATTTGCCCCCCCCCCCTTCACTATAATTTGTTTGCTCGCAAAAAAACCCACCTCTTTGTGGAGCGTTGTGGCCATGTGGATTCATCTTCTGAATTTGAAACAAGAGGGTCATGAGTTTGAATCTCAGTCATGGCATAATTTCCTTTGGCAAGAAATTGATCCATAACTGAATTGTAAAAAAAAATTGATCCATAATTGTGCTGCCCTCAATCCAGGTGAGGTAAATGGGTACCTGGCAGGAAGGGGAAATGCTTGTGCGCTGAAAAGGTTGCAGGGCTAAAGCAAGGGTAACAGTGGCGGCATGAGCCAAATATCCTGAGGGGCCGGGCTCAATATGGCATATCGCATAAAATTGATTAAAAAGTAACAAGCGAGCAACTATTTTGACATTTTCATTAGGACGTACAATAGTCAAAATTTGTAATAGATTTTGAGATAATATTCAGAAAATAATATATTTCACCCTTATCCCTTTCCTTCACAATTTTCGGCAATGAACCCTCCCCCCCCCCCCCCATCGGGACACCAGTGCAGGGTTATAATACCCAAGTCCAATTGGAAACGCAAAGGGACGTTATATCATAATGTAATAGCTATACAAGTAGTGTATTTCTATTATGGGTGTGAATATATAACGTCATACTATTCAAGTGAGATTAAACAATATTTCACCCCCCCCCCAAAAAAAAAAAATAGATTCACTGCTTGTGTTTACACCAGTATTGTAATTCTTTATTTTTTTCCATCCTCTAAAATTATCTTATATGTCCGATTGTCGATCTGATTTTAAGAAGGTGCAAACCAAATCAAAATCTTGCAGAGATTTGTTTTAGTAACATATGGCTAATCTGCTCCACATTTTGACAAAAATGACATGAACTAGAAACACATGTAATGCACATCTACCTGGTGATAGCCGGGGAATAACTTTGTACGAATAACTTAAATAAACATATTACAAATGGGAAGATATCATTCAATAGACCTTCTAGCAAAAAGAAATACATGATCTAACCTAAAGAAGGAATGCAATAAAAAGCCTTTAAATAAAAGCATGAAAATGTTTTGACAAATTAAAGTAACTTACATTACATTTTTTTTCGCGCTGTAAAGAGTGGACAAAGTACATGTACAATAAACATCAAGCACACACATGACAAAATAACAAATATGAATTTTGGGGCCACTTGAAATGACCAAAAATCACATATCACCCCCAAAATTTCTCACTCCTCAAAGATAATCTTTTCCAAAATAAAAATAAATAAAAGGATTGTTATATGCTGCATACTAATTTCATCAATAATTAACTACCATTGATATGATTATTATGATAATTGTATCTACGACAATAACCGCAAAAGCACTAAGAAAATACTAAGCATTGTTTGTGAAAAAGGCATTTTTAAACTTGGTATTTCTAATTTGCATTCCTCCCGGACATTTCTATCACTCTGAACATGATCGATTTAGATGAGTGAACACATAACCAACGTTCCCAAATACCATGTACACCAATTTATCAAATAAGCAAATACATCTGGATTATTAAACAATGGATTAACAGTATATTTACACAAAGTATTTACAAAGCACTATCATCTGAGGCTCTTACGACTTGGGGCTTAGTATTTCCTTTCATTCATTTTCTAGTATCATATTTCCATTCTATCATTTATTGAGGGAAATAGTAAATAAGTGAATATCCTTGAAATACGAGCAACTTCAATGAGGAACCCTAACAGTAACGCAGAACATTGCAACTCATAGATGTGCAAAATATGAAGTTAAAATAGGCATAGGCCTACCGTAATAAGAATAATACATAGACAGTGAATGGTTTGAAAAAACAGCATATCATTTAAATAAGAATTTGTTATGTTCATCAAATTCACTATTTTATCTATTTGTTTAATAACAAAATGAAAATAATAATCTGTTTCAAGATGGAATAATTCATGCCTAAACACTTCAGTTATACCTTGGTCCCATTTGCTCTACGACAACCGTACAGCAAGTCAAAAACAGCTGTTTTTAACCAGCTCAATATAGGTGGTGTGAATAAAAATGAATAAAGTGGCTGTTTTTGACTTGCCATTTGGCCGCCGTAGGGCAAATGTGGTCGAGGTATTAGTGACACAAAAAGCAGCACTGGACATGAGTATATGTCAGGGCCAAGCTTCTTATATTATTATCTAAGACATCAATGATAACACAATTGACTGATGTGGAATGTAAAATAAGTATTTCCAGAAAATCTAAGAATAATTTACAATTACCCAGCAACATAAAAAATGACAAAATTATGGGGAAAGTAAGAAACAACTAGTTGAATCTGTCTGATAATGAAATCATATCACATTATCACCATTGCTTAGATCAAAATCAGAAATAAAAGTTATTTTCCTCTTATTTTTTCTTTGAAACATAGGATAGCTAAATTACAATAAGTGTGCTCTTTTCTTACATTAGATATCTAAAACATCGGCCTTATTTATAAACAATTGTCATTTGATTTGTAATAAGATGTACTTACAATTCAAAATCTCTATTTTTAGTAAAATGAATTTAATGTATTCTTAATCATGTGACAACTTAAACATTATTTGCTATCCCATTTAATTCATTCTCTGCAATATACTTCTTTCAAACATTCGATTTAATCTCACTGTGGCACAATAGCGAAGGGGTGTTAAAGGTGAATTCGGCAGTCTGACTAAGCAATCCAAGCTATCTCAAACATTCTGTAAAAAAAATTAGGAAGGAAAGGCATTAAAGGATATGATAGAAATGGATGAATTTAAAAACAAATAAAAATGTACCATCAACTACACCACTGATATAATGTATGGAAATGGAAAACAACTGGTGTCAAATACGATACATATGTCTGACTTTACAGAACAATCACAACTATGAAAATCCAAAATAAGGTAATCTCAAGATTTTACTGGGCTATTTTCCCGGGTTATTTCAAAAGTATGATTTTTTCTTGATATATATGAGGCTTTGAGAAAGTATAGTGAAAATTATTTATCCGAGGTTAGTCTGGCAATAGTTATATTGCCAGTCTAACAGAGGATTAATAATTCTACTATGCTTTTGAAGGAAACACCTGATGTATTTGTTTTATATCCTACATTTAGTAAATTAGAACCAAAATCTACATGTATGTGCTGAGCTTGCAGAGTCCGGTTAACTTCATCCAACTGACCTACTTCCAATCGCGCTCAGTGGAACAAAGATTAGTGCCTGTGCTGATACATCACGGGACTTGCCCAGGAGAGAGAGGTCGCTGACCAGCGCGCACAAGAGATTAGCTGAATATCCAGTTTTCTGAAATTTGGTACAGCGAAATATATTGAGGTCTGACATCATGAAAAATCGTAGTTAGAATATATTTGGTCATCTGATCAGATGCTATTTGAACCAATCACTATACAGGATATTTTCTATGTACATAGGATGTAATGTATTTTATACTAGTATCATGATAAATGATGTCCTATGCAATCACAATTTACTCTGATATTAATCAGAAGTAAAGTATGCCTATCAATTACATCAAATAATAAATTATTTAACATTATTTACAGATATGATCAAAGATCAATGAAAACCCCACTTGGCCTGCCATACTCCAATCTTTCATAAAATCATGCAAAACTACATGGACAGATTCATGAAATGGTCTCTGCAACTACCGGTAATACCATTGACCTTGTAAAAGCCAAGTTCACATGGGCTTTGATTTGTGAGTGTCGTCAAATCTCCACCACAATTACATATTTTTTTTCTTACAAGTTTTAACCATGGTGAACCAAGTATTTGAAATTGGACAGATGGTTGCAGAGTCAAAGCATATTTTGTTATTACACATTTGCTCAAACAATTGCATACTTAAACTAGGTGTGAGTCCAATAATACAATGGGTATGCTTTCTTTTACCTGGTGACATACAGCAATACCATAATCACTGTTATGATACGTTTGCATCATTATTATTTTTTTTACATTTTAGGCATACAAGGAAAAAGTTTCTTTCCTCCCCAAAGCCTCACCACATATCATCATTAAAAGTGCATCATGGGATCTACAATGTAGATGTCTCCACAGCCTGGAGATTGTGAACAACAGATGGCGATATACTTGACCCTGAAAAAGTATCTCAAGAGTACCATACCAATTTAAAGGCCTTAAAATACATTGGTCACCAACAATGTCTGTCACTTCCTTGTAAAAGTTACAAATCATTTTCTCCTTCTCTTTTTTATATTTGAAAAGAAATGGAGAGAATTTTGATATGAAATGAACTACATGAAGTGCAAAAGACACTGACTTGATCATTACCTACTGCTGTATCACTAACTGCTTGGATTTTGGCAAATATTTGACTCATAAAAGGTAAACTTATGCAAGTTTACCCAAAGTGAACATAATACTTACTTTGAAATATCCCTCAGCATGTTCCAACAAATGTTGTGGTCTTTCCAGTCTTCTTAAGAGCCTCAAGTACAACATCACTTGATAAAGATGTACTCACATAAACCTTCTTTTGTTCCAAGTTAATCTCTACAGTATCCACCCCTGATAAGAAATGAATGAATGGATTAATTAGCAAGAAGATATCTTTTAATGTAAAGAAATAAAATTTGTTGTACCTGTATGCTGACCCTCTAGTTGAAAAGCAGAAGCAAAGTATGATTACTACATTAATGTTTTCAATTTCATGTCAAAGCCTTGAATCTTACAACTACACATTTTGCAGAAGCACAATTTAAAACCAATGTCTTACTACCTGTAAATTATTACCATTTTCAAGGTTTTTTTAACCTGACTTATTTTTTATAAATAACTAAATACAACATGATTTTTGCTTTCATTCGTCTAAAGCAAGCGGAGAATATTATACCCCAATGACAATGTTTATCAATTGGGATTGTTTTGAAAAGATACCAACAAGAAAATCTTTGTAATGCTAAGAAGAATATGACTCCAATATCAAAGTCCAGTATGAACAAAGATGATGAATACAAATCCCCTCCAAGAAGAAAAATAATCAGTATAAAATTCATGAAAAATTAATAAAATCAATAATCTAATCATTATAATAACCAAAACATTTTTTATCATACAGAATATTCTCAGTGGTCCCTAAGTGACAAGAACCCAATGATTGTGCACAGGCAGACCTGTAGAGATTAAAAATCAACAATATACCTGAATAAAAAAAATATTTGCTAAATTTGGCAAATACATCACAAATTCCTCTCCACTGAATTACATGTCATTTCAATAACAAACTGAAAAACATATGTTAAAAAAGGAATATTATTTGAAATTTGATCTCACCTTCTAGACGACTAAGCACTCTTTTAACAGCACCTTCACAACCTCCACAGGTCATTTCAACAGTAAATTCATATTTCTGTTCAAAGTGAGAAAAGAACCATTGAAACACAAGATTCAAGTTTATGGAATTTCAAATTATAACTGAATAATACATGTATAAGAAATCTTATTCTAGAAATACATATTTTCAGTACAGTGGTTGAAGCGGGACATTTTAGCACTTTTTAATCTAGCACCGCTCATGATTTTGCCGCCGTCTATACGCGTCACGTAACTAGGTTGCATTAACAATGGATCAAAGATGGCGATGACAACAAATGTGAGTAAACTCTCTTCTACTTTTATTTCTTCTTCGCATTTCTGCGATTTTTTTTAACCATAACTATCCATTTTTTGCCAACCGATATTTTTACCCATGTATGGTGAGACTACCACATATCGACCACTTCTAACATTAGAAGCTTGCCCCCCCGGGGGGGGGGGCACTCAGTATATAATGCATAGTGGGTATGTGCCGCGGAGGGGACCCCCATTTTCACACTCAAATTTCTGTTCCAAGGCATAGCATTTTTGCCTTGTTGAGAAAAAGAACAAAGAAAGCCGCTCCAAGGCATAGCATTTTCTTCTTATCGAGAAAAACGAAGAGAGAAATCCGCTCCAAAGCTTCGCATATTTTTCGTTACGCCGTTCCGATCGCATTGAATGAGCTGCATAGGGATGCATACGCACTCACACGCTGGCGATCCGTTCCAAGGACCCCCGTTTTCACAAACTTTTGTCTTTCCGAAGCCCGTTCCGAGGACCCTCCTTTTTACAATAAGCCCGCTCTAAGGCCCCTGTTTTTTGTCTCGCCCGCGGCACACCCCCACCACTTTTTTGGTCGAGTGCCCCCCCCCCCGGGCATTAACCTCAGATTCTAAACATAACTAGATCTAGCAGTTTGGTGCATTTGTATAGTTGCCTTTTCCTTCGGTGCGTGGGACCCTATAGACCCCAACGCCAGGCATTAGGGGAGTAAAGGTACGATAGTACTATGATTATTACTCCCCAGAGGCCAGACGCCTCCAGGCTAACCCCGCCATCCATGCCCAGACCTGTCGGACCATGGCCAGGGCTCCGTAACACAAACATTGATTAGCAATCAATCGCTAATGAACTGACCAATCAAGATCAACATTACACGTGCATTTGGCGCATAATACTGACCAGGAACCCCGGGGGGGCCAGTTACATTGACGAGTGGATACCATGCGTGACCAAAAAAACACGTAAAAAGGATGTCCTTTTCACGATAGGGCACGTTACGTACGTAACGTGATAAGGGTGTCAAAAACACCAAAATAATGAAAAAAGGGTATCTATTTCGCTAGGAAAATTACGTGTTTAGGGTCAAATTTGCGGGGATGATAAAACAAAATTAAAATATTTTAGAAAGGATGTCCTTTTTGCCCCAACACTACGTGTTTAGAGTCCTATTTGCGCGAGGGGTAGACGGTGGGGTCGTACTAAACCAAATAAGGCAAAGCCGACGACCGAAGGACCCGTAACAATAAAACATTCCTGTACTTGTTTAGGGGTTCATTTCAGGGAATATTTGCCAAGAGTATCGTTTTGCTTCCAATACTTATTAAGGGTATAGGGTTTCACACGCCAATACTTGTTAAGGGGTGCATTTTCAGAATATGGAAATTACGTGTTTAGGGTGCTTTTCGAGACTCCATGGTCGCGCATGGTATCCACTCGTGAATGGAAGTGGCCCCCCCGGGCCAGGAACCAATCAGAAGTGTTCTCCCATATTTGCAATTCATAGCTCTTTGTGTTACGGTGCCCTGGACTTGTCTTTGTGATGCCATTGCAATGCACCACGTCCACACGGCCCGGCACGTCGGATTTCCTCCGGGATTGGGATTTCCTTTCTATTCTACTTCTACTACATGCACATGTAAGACTTACTTGGCTAGCCATTACGTACGATGATCAAGACGGCATGCAGATCAAACTTAGGAACAAAGTTAACCTAAGGCTAAGTCCTGTTAGTGTCAAGCGAAGCGAGGATTAAACAATAATTATGATTATCACGCCCAGCAATCAGTGCAAAGAATGAATGCGACGTACACACATAGAATAAAAACATCATGTGACTGGTCATATGACTATAAATACGTCATTATGGGTAGTTTGATCAGGTGCATGGAACTTTGAGTTTCGCGATCAGGTGACTGTAACGTGTATCATATATATATATATATATATTATATAAACCTGATCGCGAAACTCAAAGTTCCATGCACCTGATCAAACATGCTGTGTTACCCGTGTATCCCCTGGAGAATGGAAGTACTCCTGCATGGACCAAATCAAAATTAAGGAAAAAGATACAGAGAAATGAAAGAAATAAAAAAACAAAGAAATGGGTTAAGAAAAGATGAGAATATATATAGGGATGAGAAATGTAAGATGAAAAAAGAGCGCGAGAATTAACTGAAAAGAGAACAAAGGAGAACACATAAGTTTAATAAGGAAAAGGAAGAGGATAAATGGGAAAGAGCCTGAGAAACTTCACCAAAGACATTGCTGAATGGAAAGAAGGATAAAAAATGAAAGAAAGAAAGCCAAAGAAAGAAAGAAAGAAAGAAAAAAAAAATGAAAGAAGAAAGAAAGAAGGAAAGAAAGAAAGAAAAAAAAATGAAAGAAAGAAAGAAAGAAGGAAAGAAAGAAAGAAAGAAAAAGAAAAAAGAAAGAAGGAAAGAGAGAGAGAGAAAGAAAGAAAGAAAGAAAGAAAAAAAGAAAGAAAAAAAAAGAAAGAAGAGTGAGGGAACGAAAGGAGGAGGAAGAGAAAAAATAGGTACAAAGAATGAGGGAGAAATATGATTATTTCATTTCATTTCATTCGTTTATTTCCATTTTCAACAATTACAGTTTCTTCGGTACATGTTGACATACATAAATAACAAAACATATTTCAATTATTCCTGTACAGAAAATTATATTCAAGATTATTACAAATCAGGTTGAAAATGGAGGAGGCTGCTAAAAAGCGGAGCTTGTAGAGTGCAGCCTCCTAATAAATATTCTTGCAGTTGTTTAGCATATAAAAAAATAAGGTACCAACTTGAGCACGACCAGTTGAATTAAAAAGAAAAATTGGAAATAAAAATAGAAAAGGAAATAAGAAAAAGAGATATTAAAGGTCTCCAGAATCCAGCCCCAGCACTCACAGACGGACCTCGCCGATCAACAGGAAAACGAAAGAGATGTATAAGTGTACGTGACATGATAAACATGTTTGATTAAAAAAATACAAGAGCTTGAGTGATGAAGAGTTAAATTCAATGGTTATCTTGAAGAAATTTTTTGAACTTATATTTGAAAGAATTAAGGCTTGGAGATTCTTTGATGTTACTATTGATAGTTCCCCAGAGTCTAGGGCCTTCAAAAGTAAAAATTGATTTTGCAAGGATGGTCCGGGGTAGTGGTAAATGAAATTCATCGGATTGACGTGTGGGATATTTGTGAAGGGTTTTGTTTTTGTTAAATGAAAAATTAAATATGGGTGGTAACATATTATTGTTTAACTGATACATGAATTGACCTAAATTATATTGGTACAGTGTTTTTATTTTTAGAATGTTATTGTTTAAAAACAACTCATCTGTGTGAGATCTCCAGGACAAGTTGAAAATAACACGCAATGCCTTCTTTTGTAAAAGCAATATTCTATCTAGGTAGGTTGAGTGTGTGTTTCCCCAAACAATTGCTCCATAATTTAGATATGGTAAAATTAATGTTGAATAAAGCATTTTTAGGGAGGAAGTTGGAAGAAAAAACTTCACTTTGTTGATAACACCAATATTGCGTGAAATTGTGCGACATATAGAGTCAATATGCGATTTCCAAGATAATTTGTTGTCTATTATGAGGCCTAAAAATTTAGTTGTAGTAACAACTTCAATGTCTACATTGTCTAATTTGATATTAAATGGCAATTGTTCTAAAGAATTGCTAAAAAGCATGCATTTCGTTTTTTGAACATTTATTGACAATTTGTTAGCCTTAATCCATTGTACCAATTTATCCAGTTCAGTGTTCAGTACATTAATTAAAATATTGGGGTTAGGATGAGAGTAGAGTACATTTGAATCATCTGCAAAAAGGACATAAGATAATATTTCAGAGGAGTTCTGGATGTCATTTATATAGATAATAAATAAAAGAGGGCCCAGGAGGCTACCTTGGGGAACACCCCAGTTAACATTTTGTAGAGAAGAATTTTGTTCATTTATGCTTACGAATTGTTTGCGATTTACAAGGTAGTTTCTGAACCACTCCAAGGCCTTCCCACGAACTCCATAATTTTCAAGTTTGTAGAGCAGTATCTCATGATTTATGGTGTCGAAGGCCTTGGAGAGGTCCAGAAAAACACCTATTGTATGTTCAAAGTTGTCAATAGCTTTTGTGATTTTGTCAATAAATGAGAGAGTGGCATGAGATGTACTATGTTTTTGGCGAAATCCAAATTGAAAATCGGAAATTATATCATATTTATTCAAAAATTTTAATAATCTTGTGTAGATTACCTTTTCCATAACTTTTGACAAAGTAGGTAATAAGGCTATTGGTCTATAGTTACATACATTAATCTTTTCTCCTTTTTTGTGCACTGGTATTATTTTTGATATTTTCATATTGTCAGGCACTACGCCATTACTTAAAGAAAGGTTGAATATGTATACTAATGGGTCAACAATGTATTCTATAACATTTTTTAATAAAATATTGTCAATACCATCGTGACCACAGCTTTTTTTGTTTTTTAAGTTGTTCACCATATCTATTATTTCATTTCTATGTACAGGTACTAAAAATAAAGAATTTGGATTTGGTTGGTGAATGAAATCCGTATATTTCTTTTGGGTTAAAGGTATATTATCTGCAAGACTTTTTCCAATTTGTGTGAAGTATTGATTGAATATATCAGCTATACGAAAAGAATCGTGTATTTCAACATTATTGTGCTTTATTGTTTTTATGCGTTCTATTGTGCTTTGTTTATTTATGGCAGTGTTTATTGTTTTCCATGTTTTATTGATGTCGTGTTTGAAACGAATTAATTGATTTGTGAAATATTTTCGTTTTTCACTCCGCAATAGTTTAGTGAGGGTATTTTTATATGTAGTATATTTACGATGTGACTTTTCTGAGCGACTGATTTTATCAGCATAGTACAAGTTATTTTTGCGATTTATTGATCGTAGTATTGATTTCGATATCCATGGAAGTCTTGGACTCTTTTTATAATTATTACATTTACTAACCAATGGTACATGTCTATCTAAATGTGAAGTAAAAATTTTCATAAATATGTTATATGCTGCATTAGTATCTTGAGAACTGAACACCTCAGACCAATCCGCGTCTTCAAGACCATCTTTCAAGCTCTGTAAATTATTTGGTGTTAGTCGTCGGAATTTATGTTGCTGGGTATCTTTTTTTGCTAACCTAAAGGGAGTTCTTGAAAATATCGGGAAATGGTCAGAGATATCAGATAAAATTATTCCAGACTCGGGTAAAGGAGAGACATTACTAAAAATATTATCAATAAGGGTTGCAGATTGGTTAGTAACCCGAGTGGGTTTTGTTATCAATGGTAAAAATGATGATGTAAGCATGATATCCAAAAATTCATGCGATCTATTGTGGTTAGATTTAGATATGTCTATATTAAAGTCACCTACCACATAACAGTCTTTATTATAAAAAACCGGATTTTGTAGAAAATCTTGCAAGTATTCAAAAAAATAATTTGTGTTGGAGTTAGGAGGTCTATAAAATACTGCGATCAGTATGTTTTTAGAGTTTGGTACCCGAATTTCAATGATAAGAGACTCTACAGTTTCATTCATACAACTAAGATCATTGTGAGTAAAATATTCTAGCTGTTCATTGATATAGATACCTACCCCTCCTCCCCGTCTATTACCCCTATGGTTTTCTACAAACGTATAACCAGAAAGTGAATATAAACCATCAGATTCCTGAGATAACCATGTCTCAGTTAGCGCGATTATGGACATTTTATTATGTGAAGATGAATCGGATAAAAGGCGTAAATTGTCGAAATTAGAGCTCAAACTCCTTATATTCATGTGCATTATTGAAAGTGTATGTGTAGATTTATCAAGTGAATTAAATTGATTTATTGTAAAGTAATTTGAACTTGGATAATTATTGTCGTTAATTTCATTTAAATCAGTAGCTAAATTCATCTCCATTGATACGAGATTTTCAAACGAAGAATTGCAGTTAGTATCTTGGGTTTCGTTGTTCGGCCTAAACAAATTGAAAAACTCATCATCATTCAACGCTGAAAAGGGGAAATTTTCAATCACTGGGAATTGAAAGAGAAAAACACGAAATGCAAAAAATTCGCTTCCTGTAGAGATCGACGAGACCGCGTGCTCGTGTCAGCAAGGCAAAGACCTGGAGAGAATAATTAGATAAAGAAAAACTGGTTATACACATTCCTATGAAGAAAAGGAACACAAACACATGAGAAGTCATCAGATAATCATTGGCAATTGTATTATACGATGTCAATTGCATTGTAAATATTTTGTACTAAATAAGCATAAAAGGGTTGGGTGAGCTCCCGTGAATAAAACAAGCTGGGAAGCCTCCCCTGTATAGAATAGGTTAAGGGATAACACAAATTCAAATTATTCAGGGCATGCTTCCCCGAAAACTGAATGAAGGTGGAAAGGCATTCGAATGTAGTTATGGTGTTCGTACATTTAAATATAACTTGAACTCTTACACCTGGTATAACAATTTGTTTGCCTTGTTCGAAATACCGTTGAATTAATGAATAAAAAGAATATTCATCTGAGATCCAGACTATGTTCACACTGTACATTAATCATTGTTGATTTGTCAAAAACATTAATTTTACTAAAGCTATCTGTTTTTTTAGGTAGAATGGTTGCTGCTTTTACAAAAAAATATGTCTTCTATACGTCCTCAGTGAACAGAATAAACCTACATGACAATTACAAAGTTCTTTCCTCTTTTGACCTTACAGAGCAATGTACACTTATGATTATGATTAATAATTATTTGTTTTCCTTCTTTTTTCTTATTCTCCAAAACAAAAAAAAGTCTTTATAAATAATGGACAAGCATGGCGTGTACGCAAAGGTTAAAACAAGATAGTCATTGAATCCAAAATTTCAAAATAACTCCAATATGAGCATTTTACTGGATAATTTAGGATTCATCAAAATCACAGGTTTTTTTTTTAATATAAGACTTAGTATGATATATTCCTTTTTTTTTTTACTCCGAAACGAACCGAGAGATTTTATTTTAAGTCCACCGGCAAAATGTTAATCTTGTTTATGTGTATACATTTCCGGAGAAATGAATAAAAGGAATATTTTACTGAGATCTAGGTCATGTTCACACTTAAGTAATCAAAAATAAGTCTAGAGTATTCAAGCACCAATAGATCACTGGATCAATTAATACTCCTCAAAGATTTCTGAAAATCTTCTCTTTTTTTGAAATTCAGAGTTACAATCAATGTTTCTGTTTGAACTCTTAAAAAAATGTACATTTATAAATATACCACAAAGTTAGGAACCAATTCTAAAATTTGACCGACACCTATAAAACACATCGTTATCATGTTTCAATTACCGGATAAATTATTTGGACAAAAAGAATGTTCTGCTGGCTACAGGTCATGTTCATAATGTAGAATGAAAAAATAAATCTAATTCAATTCATCATTGAACTAGCTTACATCTTCTTTCCAATACTATTTACAACAAAAAATCATCATAAATGATCATGTTCTTTCCTCCATTGGTTTGAAGTAAAAGTACCATGATTAACATGATTAAAATCTATATTTTTATCAAAAGAGCTTGTGTTAATCATGTGAATGAATATGTCAATACAAACTGTAATCAATTGTAATACAAGAGGTCAAACATTTCTATGCACATGATGATATAAATGAATCAAGATTCAAATTCAAAGACATGTCTAGAATGCTCATGACCGACCGTTTATTGGATTGTGAACCCATCATGCTCACAGAGCATTATTATGAGAAATTAAGGCCACGAAGGTGAAAAAACAATTCCAAGTTTCAACTTGCACTAAGCATGTCCACTTCCTACTCAGTTGAAGTTTTGAATCTTAATTCAGAGGAGTTTATAATAAAAGATCTAGATGAAAATGTTCTTCTACTATCTTTAAAAAAAAACTCATACAGGCATAGAACTATACTTTCTCTCCCATTGCTTTCACAAACAGTAAATAAGAAAATGTTGTTTTCTCTACGGCTTATGTTAAAATTCTAAGTTACAACTTACAAAATCATTTACCACTTTCCAATGATTATTTTTACATAAATTTAAAGGAAAATGAGAATGTTATATGAATACTATGCATGTAGCACTGCCAGGAGTTAGACAAGTTAAAGATATTCAATACTTAACTTCCTGTAAATTTTAGCAAAAAGTGACTTTTTTTTTTAAATGCACATATGTTCTTACATAATTTTTTTTTGTAAATTAATAGGCCCTAGAGGAAAGAAATGAAAAAAATGAAATCATCTTAAATGATCATGTTCTTTCCTCAATTGGTCTAAAGTAAAAGCACCAAGTTTCAACCTGCACTAAGCATGTCCACTTCCTACTCAGTTGAAGTTTTAAAACTAATCCAGAGGAGTTTATAATAAAAGATCTAGATAAAAGTGTTCTTTTACTATCTTTGAAAAAAAAGAAATCACAGTCATAGAACTATACTTTCTCTCCCATTGCTTTCATAAAGAGTAAGATGAAGAAATGCTGTTTCCTCTATGGCTTACGTTAAAATTCTAAGTTACATGTAGATCTTACAAAATCATTTACCACTTTCTAATGATTATTTTTCTTAAATTTAAAGGAAAATGAGAATGTTATATGAATACTAAAACACCGCCAGGAGTTAGACAAGTTATAGATATTCAATGCTTATACTTCCTATAAATTGCAGCAAAAAAACATATTCTCTCTCTCCTTTGGCCATCGAGGTAATTTCTTGCACACGTGTGTCAACGAAGATATAGATGAGAACATTTGGGTTTATATTTTTTTCGAATCATTATTCCTCTTCAGCATCAACGGCATTGCTTATAAGAAGAAGCATAATAAGAGTATGTAGGCTAACATATAGTATATTTTATTGTTTTTTTCCGATGGACCTCTAAGTTGCTTGCTTATAAAAGATTAATGATTTTGATACATGTCGACAAAATATAAAGTTGTTAAGACCTCTCAATTTCCTCTCTGCTCTCAGACATATCAATCAGTGTATACTTGCCACACCCTGGACTCCTTTTCCTTGCAGTACAGTACGACGTTAATCCCCTCTACGACGATCTTTGTTGACAATTTCTTGTGTTTCCTCAAGTTGTACGCAGTTTTCGCGAGGATGTTACGACGATCTTTCAGGACTGGGGGCAAATCTGTACGTACAGAGATCCTTCTAGCTTCTTGTCCCTCTACTCTAGGGGGGCGTCTGGATTCGAAGGTTGACAGAATTCTGTTGCGTTGGTGCATGTATACCATCTTGGCAATTATTGGTTGGGGAATGCCCTCCGTCTGTCTCCTCTGGGGCAAGCGGTGGGCATTTACGAAAGCTACCGAATCCGCCTCTTCTCTCGTTAATCCAATGTAGACAAGCGTTTCCTTTAAGACTTCGTACACGTTTTCTTCTTTTTTCTGTTTGACTCCGTAGAAAAGCAGATTACTCTTCCGTTGGTAAATCTCTGCCAGCATCATTTTGTCCTTAATTTCCTTCATTTCTTTCTGCATCTTCTGTTCGAGTTCGGGAATTGTTTTCTTCTCTAGATTCAGTATGTGAGCGTTGCTGTCTTCTGCTGCTTTTTCTAAGTCGTTTACTTTTTTCGTAATTGAAGCAATATTAGTCTGAATATTGTCCAATTTCTGACACACTTTTGTTGAGAACTCGGTGAGAGTTTTGTGTAGGTCAACGAGAGTGAGGTTCGAAACCTCACCGGGCGGTTTCTCACCGCTGGGCACGGTCTGTTGCATTGTACTCCGGTCGTGCGAAGAACATGGGCGTTGGTTCGTTGAATCCATGCTTTCGGCAGACAAGCCTTTACTTCTCAAATTGTATATATTGGACATGAAAAACGAGAAAATGCCAGAAAAGATTACCCAAAGATGAAAATCAATGTCTATAGTAGATTGCCAAGGTGAAAAAGAATGATAATTCCGGATGAAACAGCTACCAATCCATTAAAAAGTGTGGTTTTCTGCGGGAGCTCACTAAACGGACACCTCACGCTACGACGGCCATGCTCAAATGATTATTGAATGAGTCAATTCAAACATATTGTGCTCACCATTCCCAGGTGATCATTCTGTAATTCATCAGATATTGAAACTCCTAGTCATATTTTTATTATAAGTGTGATATCACATCAAAAAAATATAGTAGGCAAGAATTTGTTTAAACAAATTAATAAGAAAAGAATGATGGTAGGCTTCATCAAGGACTGTCCCTGCTTGTGAATGTGACGAGCTTATGAAACTGTAATGCTGCTTTTGAATGAAAAAAAATGCGTCCTGTAAACATAGGCGGATCCAGGGGGCCGAGGCCCCCCCCCCCTCCCTTATTGGTGGAGCAAAAAAAGAAAAAAAGGAAAAGAAGGAAGGAAAAAAGGGAAAAAGGAGGGAAAAGAGAGGGGAAAAGGGAAACAGAGGGAGACGAGTGAATATAATGAGATGAGGGGAAGACTTGGAAAATAAAAATAATCTTCCATGTATATAAAATTTTCGCTAGCGCTTCGCGCTCGCATTGGCTGTAAATTTTATACCTGGTTCAATATGGTGTTTGAATATCAAGTTTGGAAGTCAATATACAAGACATATTCACCTCGGAAATCGAACTTTCATTATTTTGTGTGATTTACAAATTGATTTTTGAAAAGTGCTCTGTAAGAATTAACATTTTCAGAATTAACATATCAAAATTTGATATATATATTTTCGTGTATTCCATAACGTTTTCAAAATATCCCTTTTCAGGTCTGATTGTCAAAACGTATCAGCAAACTTGCACGCTCGCATTTCGATTGGCGAGTTATGTATATCTCAATATTGATTATACAACAAAATACTTAAAATCCCCTTTTCATGAGTTTATCAAAAAAATTGTCTCGCGATTTGCGCTTACATTAATGGTTAAAATATATTAACTAATGCCTCTTATTCTTAATTACAAAACTGCATGAAATGTCAAGTTTTCAGGCCATAATATCATCAGATTTTGCGCCCTCATTGGACATAAATGAATAAAATATTAATTCGATAATTTAATTGTCCCTTTTGTTTCCTCTCCCGCTTAGCAAGAGGAATAGGAAGATAATCATCATTTTCATATGCATGTCCTTAGGATGTCCTGGTCCTATGTTAAGACTCAAAGTAATAATGATGAAAAATATCAGCTCTTTATTAAGTGCGACCCATATCCACCTCACAATTTTCCTACAAAGTGCTTGAAATATATAGCTGAAATTGTCCCTTTTTTAGATCGGAATATCAAATAGTTTAAGCTCGCGCTTCGCGCTCGCTTTGATTTTCATGATAAAAGATGCATTTAGAATGCTTCGATTTTAGGTCTTAATATGAAACACGCGCGTGCATGTTTATTCAGATACTCAACTTGTTCTCTATTTAAGTAATTATCCAGTTTCAGATCACAATGTCAAAAAAAAACTATAATCCTATAGTTTTTCTGAGTGCTAATGTTGTCCTTATACCACAGGCCCGTAATCTGGGTTCCGCTTGCCAACAACAACAAAATACAATGCGTCCCAAAAAAAACTATACACTTTTGAAATGGCTGCCAAATAAAAAGTATATCACTTTGTGGGGAAATACTTCCATATATGGAAAGCCAATAAAGTCATCTTTCAAATGACATAAAAATTGTGGAAAACTATTCATGCCTGAGCGAGCACTGCCCACTTTAAACAAAGGGTATGAAAATTAGGGTGGGCAGGAATTAGCCTGCCAATTTCTTGCAGTTTTTGAGATGCAAGTCCCTTGGAACTTGCAAAGTTGAGGGTGTTTTGATAAATCAATGATCAATTGATCATCATCATCAATTTAGGTTTTTATAGCAAATTTTAAGAATCATTAAATTGAAATTTAATGCATGAGTGAACATGAAATACAATTTTTCATTTTTTCAAGTGGATCTCAGCAATGTGTTCATGGAAGTCAGAATAGGGATAGGACTTAGGTGGGGGATGTACGTTGATGGGTAATGGGTCAACAGAACACTTAACCCCCCCCCACTCTCTCTCTCTCTCTCCAACCGCGTAGCCAGGATTTCATTTTGGAGGGGGCGGTAAATGCACGCGAAGCGTGCCAACACTTAAAGAGCGCGCGAAGCGCGCTCCCTAGGGGGTGGGTGCAGGGAGGGGGAGTTTCCCCCTCCCGCGCGAAGCGCGAAGCTTTTGGTGTTACATAAATTAAAATGAAAAGGAGCCGTCTCTCTTGTCTCTAGTGCCTATTTCAGCTCCAATTCAGTTGACTCATTGTGATTTTGAACATTGTTTTCATGAACCTTAATTTGTTTTCAAAAAGTGATTGTGAACGCACAAAAAAGGAAAACATTGGAGGAAATTAAAATAATAATACCCTCGCGCGAAGCGCGGAAGCTAAAGCGTTTTATCATTTTTTTTGCCATGAAAAGGGTCCCGACTAAAGGGTCTTCTCAAAGATATATTGAATACTTCCCTTGGAAAGATCAGATTTGATTACAAACAATTTAGCGACAGTGCATATCTTTAACTCGCAAAACAGAGGAGAAGAAGTGTATATATGCCGGGAGAAAGATATTCAGCCCCGCGCAGAGCAATGAAACTGTGACAATTCAAAGGGCGGACGTTTCATCAAAATAATGCAGATACGTCTAATACCACCATCGACTCTAATTAAAATGATTTTCTAAGATTATTGAACTTCTTTATGAGGAAATAGTGCGCAGAAAGTTGAAACTTCTGTGATTTATTGAAATTAAATTAAAAAAAGGAGGATTCCTAATTTCTTTGACTTATCCTGAAGTGCTTCATTTTGAATAATAAAGAAAATTAAGTGTCATTCAACATTTCAAACTGAGGGCGCAAAACAGGGCAGGAGATGAATGTGAAGGGAAATGACATGAAGTTTAATAGAATTGGGGAAAAAAATATTGTACTTCTTTATTTAATACGACGCGAATTTTAGGAACCTGTTTGCCCCAGAATTATGATTGTTTGGTAATGAGCTGAAAAGCAGGAGAAGTTGACTTTATGGAGGTGGAAATTGATATAAAATTTTACCCGCCCGGAGCCGACCCGACCAGAAGTTGCGCGATCAATTTAAAAAAAAAGATAACTTCATATACTTTGGCGTAGCCTTACTCTAATTCCATGCCCTAATGTATACATTTGAACTTTAACCGGTAAGAAACACATATACCTGAGGTGGAAAAACAGGGTTAGAGAAAGGGTGGGGGAAACAATGGAGAATTGCAATATTGTCATTTAACCGCGCGCAGCGCGGAAGAAAAATTCATATATAAATTTAGAGCAAGAGTGATGGAGTTTCTCTTTTAAGAAAAAAAAAGAATAAAAAGAAAAAAAAAACCACAAAACTACCTTTCTCCCCTTTCCTCCCTTCCCTTTTTCTTTTCTCCTCTCTTTTTTCCCTTCTTTTTTTTTCTTTTTGGGGACGTTTTGGGGGGGGCGACCGCCCCCACCGCCCCCCCTGGCTACGCGCCTGTCTCTATAAGCTCTACCCCTTTCACCCCTCCTGAGAGACAAGCCTTTGCTAGGGTGAGCAGGAATTAGCCTTCCAGTTTTTTTTAGAGATGAGTCCTTTGGAACTTGCAAAGTTAAGGGTGTTATGCTAAATTACTGATGAATTGAGATCAGTTTTGATTTCTTAAGCAATTTTCATGAGGTACTAATTTGAAATGTAATGCATGAGTAAACAGGAATTGTAATTTCAGTGTAGCATTTTTCGTTTATTATGTGGATCTTAGTAAGTGTGCTTGTAAGAGTCAGAATAATGTGATGGTACCTGTTACATGCAAGGGGTGAGATAGGGTAAGACTTTTCTTTTACAAAATACATGTCATGTACTCACCTCCGCCCTCCACCCCTTTCTTTCTCATGGATTTAAAACTGAAATGCCAAGTGACTTATGGTTGATGGGTCTTTCTTTCTTTTCCATTTAATAATTATTAAAAACTTGACTAATTATGATGATTTATGAAATGATTTATTAAAAAAGCTGAATGTTTTATTGATAATTTATTGAAAAAGGTGAATATTTGATTGATCACATTGATTGAGTTGAGTTACTAAAAGATTGTTGATTAAATGATTGATAGGTACATTTTCAGAATTTATTATCAAATTGACAGTCTGCTTTGCACTTAATTCGTACATGTAATAGCAATCAGGCTCAAACTCAACAGGAGGGGGGGGGACGGACCTGTAGAAGGGAGGCTAAACGTTCTGTTGACACTTTTACCATCAGCTTACTTCTCCCACTGAAGTACAATATTACCCCTATTCTCCTGACTCCAATGAACACACTGCTAAGACCCACATTGTAAATTTAAAATGCTGCACTAGATATTGCAATTGACGCTCACTCATACATGGAATTTCCATTTGATAATTCATGAAATTTGCTCTAACAATTTAAATTGATAATGAATGACCATTAATTCATCACAACACCCTCAAGTTTGCAAGTTCCAAGGGACTCGCCTCTCAAAAACTGAAAGAAACCGAAAGGCTAATTCCTGCCCACCCTAATTTTCATACCCTTTGTTTCAGTGGGTAGTGCTCACTCAAGCATGAATAGTTTTCCAACATTTTGGTGTCATTTGAAAGATGACTTTATTGGCTTTCCATATATATAAGTCTTTTCCCCCAAAGTGATATACTTTTTATTTGGCAGCCATTTCAAAAGTGTATAGTTTTTTGGGGACGCACTGTATACAGAGAGAAGTAGAAATAGATAGAAGAGTAGGAATTAAAATATAAGAAAAGTGAATGAATCAAGGGGCTTAAACATATCCCGTTTGCACAAAATTAATTATTCTTCGTTTCATAAGAGTTTCATTATTGTTTCAGCGAGATACGCCTACTCATCTTGTTCTTGATTAGGCCCCCATCTCACCTTGAAGGCGACCATGGCGATCTGTGTAAATCCCGCAAAGCGTAGCAGAATCTTCCTCGAATTCTATTTTAGCCTGCGAGGCGATTGCACTGCGACCGACCTGCCCTGAAGGCGATGGTAAAACGCTGATGGTACGACGATGCCACTCTCTTGCCACGATTCGAGGCAGATGTGATGCGCTGCTTCTGCGATCAAAGCGACCGTACAGCGAGACTCATACGCTAATTAGGACCTCGGTACGGTGGTGCTACGAATGGAGCGATTGTGTTACGTTCATGATGGGCTCATGAAACGATTTCAAGCAATTGGCATATTAAACGCGGCACATGAGACATTCTTCAGTCGATTGCCAACCTCCGACCAAGATGGATGTCTATAATTTGGTTGGACTTATACATCTTAGCATTCTACAACAACATCAGTTAGAAGTCGACTACGAGGACCTGATACGAGGACAGGGGAAGGAGGAGACCAAAAAGATACTGGGTCCGATCCTGGCCGTCACTTAAGTCATGATACAATATTTTTTTAAATTTCATTCAAAAGATGTTGATGGGCCTGATGGTTAATTATGAGGGATGCTTCCAGAATTTCATAAAAGAGCATGAAAATCTTTGATATTCTGTTTATTTTTTCCACAAAAGTTTGTCACTCAAAATTGTTTGGTAAATTCCTTTCAAATTTGCTGACAAGAAGTAGTCTACTGATGTGAGAGCACTCATAAAAAAGGAGGGGTGGGGGTCACAATACCAGAATCTCCGTAAAGAGTGCCTTTCCCAATCAATACATTAATTAGTGATCGAATCATTAAAAAAAAATTGATATCGTCTATTGTCGGTCTATTTTAAAAACACAGTCAATTTATATATTTTTTCAGAGGTAACCCATTTCGTCATCAAGACATGTGAGCGCCTTGTTTTTCTCTTTCCAGCTGGCTTAGCAGTAAGATTTTCATCCTCCTCCTGTACCCCCCACCCCTCCTCTTCCTCCTCTACCACCACCTCTTGCTCTTGTTCTTCCTCTAGGACCGCCGGCATAACAGGGGTAGTTTGGGCAGCTTTCCCTTCTTGGTCCTTTTTCTGGGAGGTATATGTTTGAAAACTTCGTATTTTATAATTATATGTTTTATTAGGAAATCAATGTCAAATCACAAAATTTACAAACAATTTGTCTGATTGGCGAAAAATAAAAAAGTTACATCAAAAAAGAATAGACAAGTAGCAGATATATATACAAAATCGAAAAGGCCAATTTCTTTTAGGAAGAGTTCATAACAATAAAGAACAATGAAAGAAGAGTGAATGTATAACCGTACATGTACAACAATAGCAGGTGAAATATTATGACTGGAATTTCAGCTATCGAAAGTTGCGTAATAAGTCTTAGACAAGGGAGATAAAGCATTAAAATTCACAAAGTAAACAAAATATATGGGATATAGATAATAGAAAAAAACCTTAGAAATGCATCGAATATGCAGGAAGTTTAAAAGGTGAAACGCCATTTCTTAAAGTGAATTGGCAATTTATTTCTCTTTTTGGCTGACATATATTCAATCTCCCTTTGTTTCTTGACAAAACATTTAAATGCAATAAAATTTGGAAGATTGCCTTTAAATTTACAAGTATAGATGTAGTATTTCAAAAGCAAAAACAAATATGAAAGAAAATTATCACTGCAAATTCCAAATATTTTTACAAAATTTGTTACATTAATACTTATTCCACATTTCTGGGACATGACATTTAACATGTCAATCCAAATCGGAGTGACTTTGTCGCACTCGCAAAATAAATGAACCAATGTTTCATTCTCTTTGTCACAAAATGAACAGATTGGCGAGTCTCTTCTTTTGATTTTATGTAAAAAGTCATTGAGAGCTATAGTCTTATGGAACAATTTAAAGTAAAATGATCTTAATTTTGAATCGATTGTACAAAAAAAATTGGTAACATGTATTTTTTCCCAGTTTGAAATAACAGATTGTACAGGTAAAACATTACACCAATAAAAATATCTCTTTTCAGGAGCATGACGACCCAACAGGGTATTATACACAATCTTGGGGACTCTTTTCATGGTTAAAAGCTTGTGCACTATGGTAACATGAACACCAAATATATCAATGTCAAAATTTTTAATCCACTTTTCAGGTATATTTTTAATCAAAAAATTGTATTTCTTTCTATCACCGGAAGAAATATCAAAATTTAATACCCCTTTCATAAACCCAATTAAAATGAATTAGGCGGCTAATAGCAGCATAATTTGGTCGTAAAATTGGAGGAGGACAAGAGTTATCCGCATTACTCTGATGCTGCTATTATCCGCATAATAGCGGCATCGGGATAAGATTTTGAGTTTATGAACGCATTTCCAAATAATGCGGATAATTGCCATGGTGCGGTCACAAGGTCACCCTTTTCCAACACAACCGCATCGGAGGGGGCGTGTCCAGTTGTCATGGCGATTATCCGCCTTTTTCAGGACGGGCGCTCGTAAAAATAATGCGGCTTATTTTCGGAGTTTATGAACGCAATTTTTATTGAATTATCCGCATTACTCTTATAGGCGGCTAATTGGAGGATAGGTTTATGAAAAGGGTATAATACAAGCTCTTCAAATAATTTATGGCCAGGAAGTGGAGGGTTAAACAAATCAGAAAGAGTAATGATGTTTTTATCAAACCAAGTTTGAAAAAAGAAGTATGGTTTGGATTTTGAACGAATTAATCTGTTAAACCATAGACATTGACAGGCACTTAAGTCAGAAAACTTATGACCATAAAATTCTACTGTTGCTTCTTCTCTATATAAATACCAAACACGAAGTGATTCAGCAATTTGTATATTACCCAATGACTTAAGAATAGATTCTGGAGCAAAAGAATTCCACAAGATAGAAACATCAGCATTAAATTTAAATAAAAAATAAAGTTCAATATGTTTCCAAGGGGCAACATAGTTTACATCTAAAATATTTTTCACCCACACCATTTTTTGTGCATTTGCAAATGCAACAGGGTCAATCATTTTCAGACCACATTCAGTATAATCATTGCACATAATCTTTCTCTGAACTCTGTCTCTACCCCCATTCCAAATGAACTTAAAAAATATTCTATTCAACTCTTTGAAAAAGGAAATGGGAATTTTGATACAGAGCACCGAAAAAAGAAATATAAGTTGAGGTAATACCAATGTTTTTATAACACATACTTTGCCAATTAAAGATAGGTTCCTCATACGCCAACAATTTACCGTTTGCTCAATTCTTTTCAATTTATCTTTGTAATTTAGAATAAACAATTGGTCAACATTTAATGAAAAGTTAACCCCCAGACATTTAAATTCAGACCTTTTCCAAGATATACCAAGATTAGTAAAGGGGAAATTCTGGCACCCTTTCTTAGAGCCAATCCATACAGCTTCTGTTTTACTAAAATTAAGATTACATCCAGAAAATTGGCCAAACTTGAATATTGTTGAAAAAAGTTGGGAAAAGGAGTTGAATGACCCATCTGTGAAACAAACTGAGTCATCAGCGTATAAAGAAATTTTGGCTTCATCATCCAGATAAGGAATACCCATTATTAAATTGTTTTGACGCACAGAAAGTGCCATAATCTCAATGACTAGTAGAAAAAGGTAGGGAGAAATTGGGCAACCTTGAAAAATGCCTCTTTTCATTGAAAAACGTTCTGACAAATTACCATTATTTAGAACATAGCTTTGGCGACCCGAATACAAAGTTTTGATGGAATCAATAAATTTATGTCCAAAATTGAATTTTTCTAGGGTGTGAAATAAAAAATTGTGGCAAACACTGTCAAAAGCCTTCTCAATATCTAGTAAAATAATAGAACCAGGAGTATCATTAGCATCAACATACTCAATAATGTCTAAAATAAATCTTATATTATGACCAATGTTTCTACCCTGCATAAAACCAGATTGATCAGCATGGATAAGATAATGTAGACACTTTTTCAGACGGTTTGCAATGCATTTGGCTAGAATTTTATAATCAGTTGTCAAAAGGGTAATAGGTCTATAATTTTTAATATAAAGGGGATCTTTATCCTTCTTGGGTAGAAGAGTAACTACACCATTTCTTTGGGAAGAAGACATTACACCATTTTGCAGGGAAAAGTTAAATGAATCCATTAACAAGTCAGAAATATCGGACCAGAAAACAATATAAAACTCAGCAGGTAATCCATCCAAACCAGGGGTTTTATTCAAAGTCATAGATTTTAGGACATTAAACAATTCATTTTTGGAAAGAGGAGACTCCAAAAATTTCTTATCATCCTCATTTAACTTAGGTATGTTAATACCGTCAAGGTATTCATTACGAGCACTATGGTCAAAATTATTTGTTTGGGATATATTGTTGGGGACAGAATACAACTTATTATAGAAATTATGAATGTTTTTTAAAATAACTTTAGGATCTGTTATCAAGTTTTCATCATTATCTTTCAGTTTATTGATATTTTTCTTTTGCCATGACCTATTTTCAAGGTTACAAAAATATTTGCTACTCTTCTCTCCTTCCTCCAACCATCTTACCCTAGATCTAATTATCAGACCTTTGGTTTCAAACTCATATATTTTATTTAATTTGTCTTCCAGTTCTTCAAGCTGTACGAACATATGTTCATCAGCAAGGATTGAGCTATTTGTTGATAATTGTGTTTTAATTTTGTTGATGCCCTCTATTAATTCATTTTTTTCTTTATTCCTATCTTTTTTCTTTCTTGCCGAGTATTCGATAGCAACCCCCGTAATAAAACATTTAAAAGAGTCCCATATAACATTAGCATCGCATTGGGAGTTTATATGTATGGACTTAAATAACTTTATATTTTCCTTTAATAAATTGATTGAGTATTCAATTTCCAGTAGCCCCTGCCTTTGGGTGCTTGATTATCAGAAAATTGCAAAGAAACAGCTGAATGGTCAGATTGGATACCCGGCAAAATATTTGATTTTTTACAGTTGTTAAAGAAATTGTCTGAAACCAAGATAAAATCCAATCTTGATAAAACTCGAGGGATTTTTTGATGTCTTGTGTACTTCTTTAAGGCTGGGTTGAAGGATCTCCACACGTCACATAAACCATATTCTTCCATTATCACAGAAAGCATTTCACGAGATTTCGAATTGGAGTGCTGGAGTCTGGAACCTTGATAATCAAGATGGCCAATCACAGTGTTAAAATCACCAGCTACTAGCAAAGAAGAAAATTCATGGTTATCAATTTCAGCAAATACTTGTAGTAAAAAATCGGCATCATCATTATTTGGAGCATAAACATTTACAAGAGTTAACGGAAGTTCATTTAATATAGCATTCAAGATTAAAAATCTACCATCTGGATCTTTAAATAGGGATTTCACCTTCAGATTGATCGAGTTTCTAATTAGTATTGCTACACCACGACTATTTGACGCAAAGCTTGCAAAGAAAGCATGTCCCCCCATTGAGTTTGCCACAATCTTTCATCATCACTTCCAGAATGAGTTTCTTGAAGAAACAAAATATCACAATTCAGGGAACGAAAATAATGAAAAATTTTTCTTCGCTTAGTATAGTCCTGCAACCCTCGACAGTTAAAAGAATGTAAATTTATATACATAATACATATAAAAACACTGTTAAGGTACAATATCCATTACTACAAAGCCATAACCATGAAAATACATTCACAATGCATGAAAATGCAGTAGAACAGTAAAAAGAGTAGTAAATAAAGATATTGAGAAATAGGCCATAATAATCACACAAACAAAAGAGTATTCTGCTACTTACATGTATTAAAATCATCACTAAAAGGGGGGGGGGGATATGTTTGAAAACTTCGTGGTGTCGCCTCGTAATCTGTTGCAAATGTGATAATCCGCCACCATCGGCACGGCGTTTTATAGCAGCGCAGACGGTCGTTGCGCAATCGCTGCCCAGTCATCAGCGGCGCAGCAAAAGCGCAACGCGAATGCCTACAGCGGGCTGAGAACGTGTGCGATATGCCACCAACAGAAGTAAAGGCCTGGTCACACCACCCGAGCGTTGTTGGAGCGATCGTGGAGCGGTAGGGAGAGAGAGGGTCGAATTTCGCTCACAAAATTGGGGAAAAAATCGGAAACAAAAATCGAAAAAAAAAATCGAAATGGTAAATGGTGAACGGTAGCGAGCGGTGATGATTTTTTCTCTCCGCTCCAAAAGGCGACCGCTCCAACAACGCTCGGGTGGTGTGACCAGGCCATAAGCGTCGCGGTGGAAACGGTGTGAAGCGTGTCGAGTGCAAGGCCTTGTAAACGGAAGCAGCGTAGCAGTGAACGGTGCCGCTTTTATTGCGCTTCCACTACGCTTTATGCGTTGGAGCTCCGTTACAGCTACGAATGTTTGTAATACGCTCATGACTCGATTGTGATGGGCTTTCGGGTGCGCTTTAGCACCTCCGCGATCTCACTACGTAAGTTTTTAACATGTTCAAAATTTTGTGGCGACCAGGAAGATAGTGGCAATGCTTGCCGCTACAGAAAAGATCAAGGTACGACGGAGAAGATTGAAAAGATCAAGCCACGATCAAGCTATATACGTTATACCACGCTTTGTCGATTTTTGACGATCGCAGTGGAATCGCCATCTAGTGAGATGGGGGTATAACAAAAAAGTGCTAGCTGACTATCAAAAATGTTCATATCATGCAGCTCATGCACTCGCTTTATTTTGGTTATAGCGAGATATAAGTATCCCATTCCTGAATCCACTCAGCAAAAACTCCGGTGTTGATTTAACACCAACCCGGAATCTACATGTATATAATTATGTCCACACCAGAAAGGTATTGAAAGAATCTAACCGATGCTGTTTTAATCCTAATTTGTGTTGTATAAACACCTTCTGGTGTTAGACTAAAACGAAACTGGTGTTCTGTAACACTTTTCTGGTGTGGACATATCCGGGCTGGTGTTAAATCAACATCGGAGTTTTTGCAGTGTATCTTTAAGTCCACTTTCGGATGAGAATATGTTTTCAGGGCTTTTCATTTGAATTAATCACGTTAACTGTTTAGTTAAATACTCATCCGGTTCTTGATTACAAAAGGCGCTTAGAATGTTCCATTGTTAGATCTAACCCCACCCAAATTCAGCTCGCTCTTCGCGCTTGCATTCATAGGCCTATTATGTTTTATAACAATTTTTACGTTAAACAGTGCTTACATGATTAACTTGTCAATTGAGATACACAGATCGTTCTTTATTTAGAAGCGTCAGTGCTTAAAATGTTCGGTTTTAGTGGAATATCATTTTTTCTTAGCTCGCGCTTCGCGCTGACATTATTTCTAGCAAGACAGCCATATCCTTCTTATGATAACAAAAAAAGTTAATAGAATGTACAATTTTAGGTCTGAAGCTCGCGTGCTTTAGATGTCAATTTATCAAAATATCAAAAGTTTCAGCTCTACATAGCTTCGCGCTCGCATCATTACGCATCCTGATCATAGGTACAAAAAGTGAATTCAATAATTGTCAAGCTTTCAGAATATAAAAAAAGACATTTGAAAATGCTGCTAGCGCTAGGGGGACCGGGGGCTGGAAAATTTTAAAAGAAAGGAAAAGGTTATCACCCAATAAGTAAGGTCATCTCGTACAAAAAAGGTTTTATTTCAATTTCTTTTTTCCATCATAAAAGACCGAAAGTATAGGGGGCATTTGATATTGTGTCCCCTACTATTTTGAATAGGATGACACGTCCCCCTGTCCCCCCCTGGGATTTCCGCCCATGGGATGGTGATAATTTTCCTAATGAGTCACCCGCAATACAAACAAGTAAACGGATCTCTTTTCTGTTTCATTGTATTACAAATTTCAGCTCGGGCATGTCGCTCACATCTATCATTTCTATTTAGTAAGAAAGTTATACCATTTTAAAGTTTCGCTCAATTTAACAAAACAATTGTCCTGGATGGTATACGAAATATTGAAGGGACTGATGACACCATCCAATCAGTATTGCTTTTGTATTTCATTATTTCAATTTTCTCCTCATTTTCATGTGAAAAGTTATTTTATTCCTAACTGAACATGGGGTATCACCATTTAAAAAAAACATTTTGTGGTTCAGTCAAGTTGGTCACTATTTTCAAATCATGTAAAGAAAAAAAGTAAAAATAATGTATAAATAAAAAAAAATATGAACAAAATAGTGCTGAGAGAAATCGACTTTTCATTTGCAAATCACCGTAGTATTAGATGTGCACATATAACTTTTTTGTGTGAAAAATAAGCGAAACTTAATGTCATATATATTTTAATAATATTTAATTTTGATGGAACTTAGTGTTATGTTTTTAAACATATATTTTTTCTTCTCTGATTCTAATCAATATTTTCCTAGGGTGGGCATGGACTTGATATTTAATCTTCATGGGCCCCATAATCAGTTTTTCAAACTCCTGGGTCCAACCTTCAGACAGACTCTGCCGCCCGCCCGTCCCCCCCCCCCTCTCTCTCCCTCTCTCTATCCACCAGTGATACCTATTTCGCAATCCTTACACGGGCTCCCTGATGAACAACGTATTATTTTAAAGATTTTGTTGCTAACTTCCCACTGTCATTGTTCTTCTCCGTATCCCCCCCCCATTCAGTGTTATTTAGGGTGTATGCTCGTTCCCTCCCTTTGAAGGCACCCCCCCCCCCCTATCTCATGTCTGTCAAAATTTCTGCCCCCTTTCGCGGGCTTATCCTGCCTTGGAGAACCCCCCCCCCCTAAATCCGGTTGATCGTGGGGGACTTTGTCTTTACTTTTCAATATGAAATAATTCTGAATGAGCTTTCAAAACTAGCAGGAATTTGATCCCGGGATTTGATTAATTTTTCTATGATATTCAAGACATTTTATAACACACTTTTTGAATTTCTCAGGAATCCAAAGAGAGAGAGAGAAAAAAATACCCTTTTCAAAGAAATCTCCGGGTAAAAAGTCTAATATACTTTTTTTTTACAATTCGCGGGCCGGAGTTGTCCCGCGAAAAAGAACCCCTTACACCGGACATACCGGTCCCTCCGACCCCCTCGACCGCATGGCGAAGATCCATGTGCATCAAATTCTCTTAAAGGGGTGGTCTAGGCTGAAAGTATTTATAGCCTAATAAATAGAGTAGAATTCACTGAGCAAAATGCCGAAAATTTCGTCAAAATCGGACAACAAATAGCAAAGTTATTGAATTTTAAATTTTAGTAATATTTTGTAAAAACAGTCGTCATGAATATTCATTAGGTGGGCTTATGATGTCACATCTCCACTTGCTCTTTTGTATTTTATTATATGAAATTAGGTTTATTCAATTTTTTTCCTCCAAGAACTAGAAAAATTGGATTGACTACTGATTTAGTGCATTAGCTATATTGCTGCAACGTATTTCATTACAAGAGAGACATATTATTCCCACAAGTATGAAATTATGAAACAAATATGATTTTATGTAATAACATACGAAAACGGAAAGTGGAGACGTGACATCATCAGTTCGCCTAATGAATATTCATGACGACTGTTTTCACAAAATACTGCTAAACTTTAAACTTCAATAACTTTATTTTTTGTCATCCGATTTTGATGAAATTTTCAGCGTTTTGCTCGGTGAATTCTACTCTGTGTATTAAGATATAAATATTTTCTGCCTGGACCACCCCTTTAATTGCTATTTTACACCCAACATAAAAAGGGGGAAGGGGGTCAAATCGTCCTCTTATAGTAATAATGATATTGAAATTTAGCACCTGGACGATCGAGAGTTGTAAGGTGTGGATTAATTAACGCCTTACCAAAGGACGCCAGACCGTGATGGGATTCGAACACACAACCCTCAGTTTGCAAAGCCGCTCTAAACCACTACACCAGGGATAATGTGCAACATTTATAGAACTTAATACGAATGTTTAGCGCTAAAGCTATCTAAACGCCTTCCTAGAGCTAGAGACATTGATTAGTTATTATTATCAATATTAGTGCTATTTATTAATTTTGTTATTGTTACTATAGGCCTGCGCCTGCTAAGGGGAATTAGTTCATCCTAACAAAAAGTTCGTTGTAAAAAAAAACAGTAATAAATATTGATGGATGTTTAGTCTACAAATGTAGACCCACATCTGCAGTGTGTGTACCTCAGCTGATTCAACGAGTCTGCATAGCAGACTAGGTCTACTGAGGCTGAAATGGCTCGCTTCGCTCGCCCTTTCAGGCTGGTTTGCAAACCAGCAGATCCCACCTCACGAGCCATTCAGAGTCTGCATAGCAGACTAGTGGATGTTTGAGGAAAATCCAGTTTAGAAAAAGAGAGTTATTTGAATTTCATTTTTCTTATTTGTGACTTCATAAACGAGCATCTGCCCCACATATTATGTGATATAAAATGCATAAACTTTCTACTTTCAGTTCAGGAGCAGGCATAGGCGGCGGAATCGGGGGGGGGGGGGGCGTGCCCCCCTAAATTTTAGATGGGGGGACTATCCCCCCCTACATTTTGTGCTGATAAACTTTTTTTTTTTTTTTTTTTTTTGCTTGTCAATTTTTTTCCTGCGTCCCCCGTAATTTCACATTTCACATGGACCCCCCTCGAAATGTGTGTGGTCCCCCCAAGAGCGTACGCAAGGGGGAGGGTTAGGGGGTTCAACCCCCCCCCCCCTTTTGTTTCCTTTTTTTTTTTTTTTTTGCTTGTCTCCCCAGAGGTCGGTCTGGTCAAGGAGTTATCGGGCAAGCGCCTGATAACTCCTTGGTCTGGTTACGGACAGTTCCCCTACCCAATAATGTATATGACAGCAATAATGAACAGAATCTCATGTTTCCGACGAAAAACACAGAAAAATTTTCCGCTCGCTTCGCTCGCTCCATTTTATTATATCTTTTATTTCCGCATGTCGCCGACATGATCACGGTATCGACATTAACAAGGCCATACATGATTATCATGATGTATACTTATGCAGGGGCGGATCCAGCCTTCGCCAATAGGGGGGGCCCGAATTTTTTTTTTTTCAGCCATATTTTCCCCGATCGGCCACTCGAATATGATATCTGCCGGGATTTTTGGTTTCTTTAAAGGGGTAGTCCTATTAGTCACTTCTTTGCTTTATTCTTATGAATAAACATAAATATATAATACCATAATCATTATTTATATAATGCGAGCGCGAAGCGCGAGCTATTTTTTGGGGGGAATCTTATGTACTTTTTTCTAAACGTTTTGAACATTCTGGGCAATCCTGAAAAAAGATAAGTATGCAAGTGAATAATTATTACGAACGTGAAGCGCGAGCAGAAATGAACTGATGGAAAAGGTACTGTTAAGGACTTGCTTGCAGTTAGCCATGAAGATGTTACATATTTTTAAAAATAAAATAATGCGAGCGCGAAGCGCGAGCTGAAATTTTTTGACATGTTTACCTAAGGAATGGAAATTCTAAGCACTTTTGTAACTTAACATAATAGGTATATAACTAAACGATTGGTGCGAGCGCGAAGCGTGAGCAAAAAATTTCGTGATTTAGACCTACTGAACGAGACACTCTATTCAAGTTTTGTAAATCATGAAAAGGATGAGGAAGTGGGGATCTTCCTTACATTTATAATGCGAGCGCAGAGCGCGAGCGGAAATTTTTTTATATACGTTTTGAGCTGATCGAAAACGCATTTGTTATGGACTGCTTGAACTTAGCCATGAAGACGTTACATTTTATTTCAACATTCAAATATTGCGAGTGCGATGCGCGAGCTGAAAATTTTTGACATTTCTACCTGAATGATGGAAATTTTAAGCACTTTTTGTAATCGTGGAAAGGATAAGACAAAAACTGAACATTATTGATGCGAGCTCGAAGCGCGAGCGGAAAAATTCTGGACACTCTATTCATGTTTTGTAAATCATGAAAGGTTAAGCTATTGGAAATTTTCACTCATTAATAATGCGAGCACAAAGCGCGATCAGACAATTTTTTTATATTGTTATCTGAAACTGGATAATTATTTGAATGGAGAACAAGCTGCGTATCTGAATAAACGTGTGTTTGAGATATCGACCTAGAATTTGGGTACTCTAAATACCTTTTTTTACCATGAAAATCAAAAAAAAGCGAGCGCAAAGCGCGAGCTAAAAATATATGATATTCAGATCTGAAAAGGGGTCACTTTAAGCTCTGTATTGCAAGCACTTTGTGGAAAAATTGTGAGGTGAAAAAGGATAACAGTTAAAACAGAGCTGATATTTTCAATTATTGTTACTTTGAGTTTTGACATTATGTCATCATAAGAAAATGATGAATATCTTCCTATTTCTCTTCCTTAGCATGAGAGCGCAAAATCTATTAATATTATGGCCTGAAAACTGGACATTTAAAGCACTTTTGTAATTATGCATAAGATGCATGAGTTTAAACTCTATCAATGCGAGCGCAAATCGCGAGCAGAAATTAATGATTAATTGTCATCAAATGGTGATTTTAAGTAGTTTGTTTTAGAATAAATATTGAGATATACATAACTCACTAATCAAAATGGAAGCGTGCAGCGCTAGCTGATACGTTTTGACAATCTGACCTAAATAGGGATATTTTAAGAACTTTATGGAATACAGGAAAATAATAGGTAACTGACAAATCAAATTTTGTGAGCGCGCAGCGCAAGCAGAAATTGGTAATATTCAGACCATAAAACAGAAATTTTTACACTTTTGAAAACTCAATTTGTAAATAAAACAAAATAATGAAAGTTCAATTTCCCAGCTGAAATATGTTTTGTATATTGACTTCAGAATTTGATATTTTAAGGTCCATTTTGAGCAAGATATCACCTAAAAGGCAATGCGAGCGCAAAGCGCGAGCGAAAATTTTATATCCCGACATGAAAGATTTAAAAAAAAAGTAATTTCCAAGTCTTCCCCTTATCTTATTTTATTCACTTATCTTCCTCCTCTTATGCTTGCCTTCCTTCTTTTCTCCTCTCTTTTCCCTTTTTCTTTTCCCCTTTTTTTCTTTTTTTTTTGCTCCGCCAATAGGGGGGGCCCGGGCCCCTCGGGCCCCCCCCTGGATCCGCCTATGTACTTATGAATACAAGTGAACCAAGACAAAGACACACGTTTTCTTACAAAATGTTTTACCAATATGAAAACCAAAATGACGGAAAACGCTAAAATGTCGGTTAGCTCGCTCCGCTCGCTCGTAATAATTCATGAAATTCCATAAGAATCTAGTCTCCTGTTCAAGTCCGTATTATGAGTGTTACGAATAGAAGGACATGTAGCATCGACTAATACTTGATTTACTAACAAATTATTGACAAGAAATGTATGTTTTGACGGGAAAACGCGAAAATTTCGGCTCGCTCACTCCGCTCGCTCGTAATCATTTATGGAATTTCTGAAGTTTCTAGTCTCTTGATCAAGGCCATATCATGAGACTTACGAGCAGAAGGACATGTATCATCAACTAATATGTAATCATTACCAACAAGCTATTGAGAAGAATTGTATGTTTTGACGGAAAAACGCAAACATTTCGGCTCGCTCGCTCCGCTCGCTCGTAATTATTCATGACATTTCTCAAGTTTCTAGTGTTCTGATCAAGGCTATATCATGAGTGCTACGATCCGAAGGACATGTAGCATCGACTATGATACCAACAAACTATTGACAAAAAGGTTATGTTTTCAACGCAAAAACGAGAACATTTCTGCTCGCTCGCGGGTCATGACCGCACTGTTAATCCCCACTTAAATGTTATTGTCTTATTTGCAGCGCTGAAAAAAAAAGAAAAACAAATCATCACCTCCCCCCCCCCCCGCTCATCACTTTTAAGAGACTGGGCGGGAGATTAAAAAAAAATCAGCTCGAAACCCCCCCCCCTTTCAAAAATCCTGCGTACGCGCCTGGGTCCCCCCCCCCAAAAAAAAAGTTGATGACCTATTTTTTTTTATTTGGCTTGTCACAAAAATTTAGGTTGATAACCTTTTTTTTTTGGCTCGTCAAATTTTTACCTGTGTCCATCCAAAAATTTCAGGTGGACCTCCCCTATATTTTTTTGCTTCCGCCGTCAATGGGAGCAGGTGTGAAATTATCCTGAAGGCCCGAATGTCGATCCCGGCCGATCGAAGGTATACAATAAAACCCATTTTCATTTTTCTGAGAAAATGACTGATTTATTTTTTCTAATTTACTTTACATGGGAAGCTGCTCGCAAATAGAAAAAAATTACTTTATTATTTTTATTTTTTCTACTTTTTTTTACAATAAACGTTTGGTCTGGGTGAACTTCCTCCCGATCGTTGTGATTTGGCGGCGCGTACATGTACGTACGTACGTTCACTCGATCGACGGGCCTCGCCTCGCGCGCGCATATATATATATAGTACATAGCTATAGCTACATCAGCATCGAGGATCAACGTCGTGCGTGGAGCTAGCTAGGAGCAGAAGACCGGAGAACAGTCATCATTTTTTCCTTCTTGAAGCAGTCACCAACCCTCTAGGATAATCATGGATTTTATGGAAGGCATGGAGGAGCGTCTCAGTGATATTCGTGGAATTACGCTTAAGTCACTGCTTGAAAACCCAAGTTTTTTACAGCCTCCAACAGGCAATAACAACGGTGAGATTATATTCTTCACTTTTCGTTGTGTGTATAGTTTGTATGCGATGTAATGCATATGTAATGCATATGTATTGGGCGTGTAGCCCGTGTTGTGTACGACGTGCGGTTGTGTGTATTGTGGTGTAGTTGTCAACAAAATACTTCCCATAATTGACCAGCAGATTCAAACCATTTCTAATGTAAAAGATAAACAATTTATGATATTCAAATAGGTCATATTTAAATCATTAGTTTTCCATTACGTTAAGTGATGTAGAATGGTTCTAACTAAGCTAAACCATCCTTTTGGGGGTTTACTAAAACTGTAATTGTATTGGGTCAACCTACTTTCGCGATCGCGGTCCACTGCGTAGCATGGTACGGTGTGTGTACGGACATATACATCGATGTGTCGTATTGACATGCGCGGGAGCTCCCCATTCAAGAGTCACGTTTTTGGAAACGTGTTTGTTGTTTGTGCTCACCGACGACACAAGTCGATATTAGTACCTAGTTTATACTCGCAGTCGCACCGTACTGTGAGTGGTGGTACTATTGGTTCAGTAGATGATTGTTAGATTTAATGGATGGCCGACGGGATCGGGAGAATAGTTTGAAACCATGTTAACCATCAAAAATGAAATAAATGCAGAAATATGCCGAAAGAATAAGAAGAACTCGCGCTCCCATGTGTTATGTATATGGAACATATTTCAGAGGCTGACTTGACCAATTTAATTTGTTAGGCCTTTTATTAAAGTTGTCAAATGAAACACTTTCAGAAAAAAAAGTTTGATTTCAAATTGTCCTTTTTCTGCATCCATGCATATTCAGCACACTCTCTTTGAATAAATGGTCAAGGTCATATGATATGTCACCTTATCCTAAATATCAACCATTATGAGGGTACATGTAGGCCTACTAAACAAGTAAAAAAAAAGGTCTTCAAGCTCGTCAGGGGGGGGGAAATAGGTATTCAATTTCATCAGGGGGGGGCAGGGATATGTCTTTTGTATGGGTTGTGACTCGTCAGGGGGGGCAGACTGCCCCCTCTGCCTCATTTCAGGGGATACTTGCCAAGAGTATCTTTTTGTTTCCAATACTTGTTAACCCTTTGAACCCTGAATTATTAGGGGCGGCCGTGACTAGCCAGGCGGCTTCTAGAGAGTAAAATCATTTACTGACGTAAGGTTACTCTCAATGAAGCCAGGTATCCCTATCCATTCACGTGCGTGTAGGCCACCAAAACCTGAAACTTTCACCCTCAAGATTTCTACTTTCCTTCTAAAAGATCTAGCCCTAAATCATGTACATGGGATGCAACTTCATTTTTGACATTTCTGCGCCATCGATTTTATTTTCAAACACGAATTCATACAAAAAATGAGAAAAATATCATGACAAGACGGAAGAGACTTTCCCGATGTTTACGCCGCCATCTTGTTTCATATTGTTCTTCGCCAACGTTACCCGACGCACGCGTCTGTAACGTTGGTGAAGAACTGCTGACAGTGACTGAAATTATCGACAAAATATTCCTACATGTACTAGAAAGATGACATCATTTTAGAAGATCACCTGACATTTAGAATCCATGCTTTTGAAATCACATGGCCTATCGGGTATTTGCGTGTTTTCTGGCAGGCCAGTATTCCGGCCTATCGGGTTCAAAGAATTAAGGGTAGGGTTTCACATGCCAATACTTGTTAAGGGGTGCATTTTCAGAATTTGGAAATTACGTGTTTAGGGTGCTTTTCGAGACCCCATGGTCACGCATGGTATCCAATCGACAATGGAAGTGGCCCCCCCCCCCCCCCCCCAGATAGTTATTGTTCTCCATTCACTTTGTACAGAAATTTGATATTCATTTCCCTATTGAGATTGTGTACAATTAACCATGTGTATGTAATGATGTTCTATGACATAAAATCAGTTACATGAATTTTTATGAAAAAGTAAAATATGTTTTTGATTGAAACGTTTTCTGGTTTCAGATTTAAAGTTTGGAAATTATTGTATTTTTTTATATTGTGCTTGTAAACATACATATACATGTACAGTGTAGGCCTACATGTTTTTGATAATTTTTTTTTTTTGGTGGGGGGTCTTCAAAAATTAACTTGTTAATTTTTTTGTGGATGTGAACAAAATTGAACAATATTTTTCAATCTTGGGCATATTTTTAATGCGAGGACTTGAGTGTCCATCCAATCTAAACTACCTGTAATATAGATTACAATCTATGTGCTTTTTCTCATTAGAAAAAGATGGAAAGAAAGACAAAGAGGCAGGACTCCTTGGTTTGGATTATGCAGCAGAGGATGTGGCCTCTGCCTTCCTTGGCCCTGCCCTGTGGGAGAAGACACCCTATGACGACCTCAAGCTGGAGTACATGGACCTGGATGAATTCCTCTCAGAGAATGGAATTGCAGTCACAGAAGGAAAGAACAATAGCAATGAAAAAGCCCCAGAAAATGATGACTCTCAGTCTGGGTTTTTGTTGCCTGTTTCTGAGAAATCAACCACGGAGGAGAAATCTTTGTCTTTGAGAGCAGCCTTGAACATCCCATCACCTACTCCAAGCCCTCCACCAAGCAGTCCAGACTCGATCAGCCCAGAAGGTAAGGACCACTTTCTGTTCTTTTACTATTTTATGTTTTGAGGTATTTTTTTAAAACGTTCAGCATGTACAGAAATTCTCACCTTATTAAAGAAAAGTTGTACACATGTATGTATACTTGTTTGGGTTTTGTTTTACATAGTTTTTAGCAGTAGCTTTGCTCTCTAATTCAAAAGTGAAGATTTTGGAATTGTAAATTATGGTAGCAAAAATTAACCAAAATAAACCACTATAAAAATTTCAGTTTATGCAAATATGTAATTAATGTGTCAGCTGGCTCTCTTTTAGATCTTGGATATAACTGGTAAAATCCATTTGATCCTGAATGTCAGGAACGGCATACATGTACATTATTCAGAAAGAGGAAAAATTGTGATTCCATTTCCAGTGAGCTATTGTGTAGTTCTTATAGTTTTTCTGGTTTTGAATTGATCCAAGGCTATCCTACTGGCTATTGATTAGCCTCAATGGCCATGGATTCCAGTCTTGGATATGCATGTATTTGTTTCACTTGCCTTTTTAATATTTCCCATTTGATTTGCACAGTAATCTAAAAATATATCCTTTTGAAAAGTGGCCTTGCCCCCCAAAATATCAAACTTCAAGGCCTGTTCATATTTGAAAATTGGCATCTTTTTCATTAGATTTCATAAAACCTTATTTCAAGAATTCTGTATGATATTTTCAATGAAAAATCTAATAGGTTTGACAACCAGATAATGTGCAACTAATTTTACCAAGGTTTTTTTTTTATCTGTTGTACAATCATTTTTGTTCCAGTCGTCATCCCACCAGACATGAGTCCAGTTCGGGAGCCAAGTCCAGTGCACGTCAATGTACCATTTAAGCTGACAGAAACAGATGTTGCCCTTGCCACAGCTCCTGGCCAAGACACCTTTGATCCAAAGGATTGCAATTTTACCGAGGAGGAGCTCAAACCCCAGCCAATGATCAAGAAGTCGCGGAAGATCTACGTGCCTGATGAACAGAAGGATGATAAGTACTGGGAGAGGCGAAGGAAGAACAATATTGCCGCTAAGCGCTCACGAGATGCAAGGCGCATCAAAGAAAACCAGATTGTCATCCGAGCAGCTTATTTGGAGAAAGAAAATGGTGCCCTCAAGGATGATGTCCTCGAACTGAAGAAGGAAAATTCAACACTCAAGAAGATCATTGCGAGTTATGAAAAGCGTCTCAATGCTTCAAAGATGGACTAGCCCATAGTTTCATCCCAATAACTGTAAATTCATGAATGGTCAGTCATTCAATGTAAGGATGATAAAAACATACTTCAGTGTAATTACATCAGTTCACTCAGTCTTAGTTGGGATATTAAACCTTCTTCCTTCAGATTTTAGCTGGCAGCGATTATTTTGTTTTGAATCAATTTGTCCATGATGATGTGTTTTATTTGGACTTCATTTGCTTCCATTCAGTCCTTCGATACCTATTTCTAATCCTCATCGGGTAATTATTTTGCGAATGTGTTCAACCGATTGGAAGTAATTAGATATATATCAAATTTAAAACTGCCTTGGTATGATGAAACATATGAATTTATACAGACACTGTACAAATTTCACCTAGATAGTATCATTTTTAAAATGTTATTGTACATGTTCATTGTAACTTTAAATAAATTGCCCATGAATACAAAGATTTCATTCTTTGAGGGGAAAGTCATCTTTGAATAATCACATTTAAGCCCTTTTCCCAAAGATTAATGGTAATTATAAAAAAAATAGTGATTCTTAATTTCATTTCCTCTTTCATTCTTTCCCTTCTCTGCCATGGGCCCATGGTAAAAACTTTGAGCTTTATTACATACAGTGTAAATTGTGCCGTGAATGATTTAAAGAAGATCAACGATTTTCTTATTGATTGATTGATTGATGTACACATAGATCATGAAGTTTTATTATTTGAAATGTTTGAATGACTTTCAATTTGTTTAGCTTTTAGACTGCATACAGATACATACTTTGGTTTAGCTCTAAAATTTAGCATTACTCTTTTGCTGGTTAATTATTGTTCTGGATGGATGTTTATTTAATTACATTGCTGTTAAAGTAATGAATACTAAATATTAATGTCCTTTTCTTTCATCTGTACACATTTATTAGAGCTATGCATTTGATCAAGCTCAATCGCAATGTCAAAGTTGATGTAAACTGTTTCTTACTGGAGCATTGACTTGTTTTGAAGTTATTGCAGCTTTCAAAGATGGTTTACAGTATAATTTACTGTACATGTATAATACTAAGAGGCATCATTTTTACGGTTTGTTTAGACCGGGTATTGTTCATTCTGTGAAAGATCATCTGTACAGTATGTAATAAGTAGCTTAACCTGTCCTCTGGCTAAATGGAAATGTAGATGTTTCAGAACCAAGTCTCATATGAGAATTGGATCATCTGAGGTTGATTTATTCAAGCAAATTTTTATTTGTTTTATTTAAAAATTTTGCGTCTAACGAACAGATTTCTATGGCCCAAAGAGATTTTATTTGGGCAGATTCATTTGGATAATGGACATTCATGGAGGTTTGTGTACTTTATTCAAGATATATTTTCCTTGGCATTGCTTCAAGTTTTCGTTACTATCCTTGAAGCTGAAACAAGGTTGTTCATCAATGCAGTACATGTATTTATTTAACCGGCACATGCCAGCATAATTTCCTTACCCAATTAAAAAACTTCCTTTCCTGAATATAAGTACATGTAGTTGATTTGAGTTACAGACTGGAGGAGGCCGAGGAAAAACTGATATAAAATTTTAAATATCTCCTGAGGGTCATTCAATTTGTTAGAATTTGGAACTTCAAATATTGGCCTGTGATATGTGTATAGATAGTATTTTGGCAGTTTGCCAGTAAAATTGTGTTGGGCTCAGAAAGTCGCATGCCAATTTACACAAGTTTGCAAACAATATCACAAGAAGGATTGAATTTATTATCAGACTTTCTACAACACTGGTAAAGAAAATTCGAGCCAGACTAGTGTGTTTTCCCACTTCCATACAAAATTTGTCTAATTAGCCTGTGTTTAACTTTATCCCCAAAAATAAAAATGATTCTGTCCCATAACACTGGATATTGGTCATGCTCATTGTGTCATTTCACTAGTATCTAGTTACTATTGTGCATGGAGCAGTATCTATAATGTAAACATCCAACTAGAACGTTTTGTGATGTGCCACTTTGTGCTACCTCTTATTGTACTGATTTTTGGAACAGTATACCATGCACAACAAACCATTGATATCTAAAGTCTTGTTTACAAAGTGTAAATGGGTCTGATGAATAAAGGCTGGTAAAGGTTGGTGACATTTGAGGTACATGTAGGTAGCAGTTCAATGACCAAACTGCCAACTCTCTGATGCATGTTCATATCTCCATTCAAGTTTGTTTGTTTGGTTAAAACTCTGTGGCATCAATGAATAAAATATATTCTGAGCTCAATTATGGAATCAAGTATAAGTGCACTCACTCTTGGGGACATTCTAAATATTCTTGTTGGTTTTGTGCATGGCAGTACATGCATTGCAATGTTGCCATTAACAAATGAATGATTATTATTTGTGTGATTTCATTAATGATAACAAGATTGATACATGTGTGTCATGGTAAGGGGATGATTCTGAATATTTTCTTGCACTATTTTAAGTTTGTTTCACCCAATGTAAAGCCAAATGTTAATGTACATATATGATACACAAGTGATATGTGTGCACAAGTGTGTGAAATAATTTTGTGGCTGGAATCATACGACTGTTTTTGATGCACAGTATTGTTATCATGAAAACTTTAAATGTAAATTCTGTCGAGCCTTGTGCTGTGCAAACATGTTTATGTCTAACTAGTAATGCACATAATGAATTATAAACATGTATTTATGGTTGTATTGTTGCACAATTTTAGGCCAAAACAGTGCATTATGCTGGCTACATGAAGAGTGGATTGTGACATTTTTGGGAATGCCTAGTCACTTTTCAGGTTCGAAACCTCAATTCAGGGGCAACTTATTTCAGACCATAGCGAACACATTTTTTGTACAAAATGGTTTATTCTACATGATATACAACAAGCTTTGGTATCAATGCTACGTGACACGCCTTATGAATCTTCAAGTATTACTACAGAAGATATAACAAAGTAAACAAATTTGCATGGGAAAATGACATGTCTGTGTACCCCCAGCACTTCCTAGTTTATCACAGGTCACCAAGTCCACATGTATATGATTAATAATTAACAAGGCATTAGATATCTACATGTACATGTACTTTTCCATGTACACTTGGATCTACTAGGTAAATGGGTGACTTGGCCTGGGTTATTCAGGAAGCCAGGCAGAGTTATCAGAAGTAGGCCTGCCCTACACTCTCCTCATGCATGCTTACCATGTAAAGCCTTCTAGGACACACACAAAGTAAGCTTCTGTAAAGGTTCTTTGTATGGTTAATTGGCTATAATCTCAAGTCTGCCTATTGTTGAGCACTGAACTGAAAACCTTTTCAGGGTTCACAAATATGCAAAGTAACCACTGACAATGGTATGCCAATATAGTTGAAGCTCATTTTCATTGTTTTTTTTAATTCAGTTGAATTCATTTGCATTTATAGTATTCAATTACATGTATAATTGTTGCTAAAATGCAGATCACAATTTTAATGAATCTATGCATTAATTATGTAAACTGTTCACCACTACAAAAATGGAGAATGGTTATTCATTCTCCCATTACACAGTATGGAGATTCATTTTATTTTAATACAAGTCCTTTATCTACAGTGTAACATGTGGGGTAACATGTGACTATATGTATGCAAACTGAAAGCATGGATCTTGTAAACCAATTTGCCAATTAAAAACAGAGCTGCTTGTATTGCGTGTGCAATGTCTTCATTGCATTGATGTCAACCACACTTGAGAAATTTAAACAAACAAAAATTTCTCTTCATTTATAGTGTGGATTATGCACATTTTTTACCAGAAGTCTAGTTTTTTATTAGAAGATTGAGAATGGTTTCTAAGTTCAAAATAATGATGAATTATTTAAATTTTACTCATGTACATGTACTTAAAGAGAATAAAAAGAAAAGTAATTAATGGCTCATTGATCTACATGAAATAATGATTAATTATACCGTAATTGATCATCATGACAAATTATTTACAATTGGTAATAGATTATTGAGTTAAATATGCTCTATGAATGGTCTATACTAGTAAACCATAGTAATGTTTGCATGTAATTATTACATGACGCTTTCAATATGAATTTGGTCGGAAGTGTGATGAAGCTTGTTTTGCTTTTGGTCATCTGAGTGACTGGATTAGAAAAAGATGTTTAATAAAAGTGTACAAGTTTTATTCAATGGCTCACTAATGTGCCTGTTTGGAGTGAAAACACTTACACAAAAAAAAAACATAGGATACTCCTTTTAAAGTTAGGTACATGTAACCCATGTTCAATGTGGATGCATGCATGGGAAATCTTTCATGCCTATGAATGATAATGGCCTTCAGTCAGGAGTGACAATCATGTTTCGCATAGCCAACTAATGAGTTTAATATACTGTAGGCATATGATACTTTGTAATTTTTGTAAATGTATATTGGACATGCTGTTACTGTGATTGTGTTCAGACTCTGTGAGCTTGTTCAAACTTTGTCTATAGTTATTCTACAATTAAGTAATTGGATAAACTGCGCTGCACTCAATGTGGGTTAAACTGCATCAAATGGTAAAAAAAAAACATGTACATGCATTTTGATGTTGGGGAACATGTCATCACAGAGTTAAGTTTAATTGAAATGACTTCTAAATACGTTTTTTTTTTAAACATGAAAAAATAAATAGGGCTTTGTATATGGTAATGAGTCAAATTTGTCTCAGGTAATGTATATATTTTAAAGTGAACTTTATCAAACTAAAATATGTGTGTGTGTTAGTTCATAAAGACAGATATTGATAGAACTACATTCATAAGGTGTAACTTTTGAACTTCACAAATAATTTCACTTATTTTCATTATTTCAAGTTTCCTTAATTATTCTTAACCATTATTTACATTTGCTTTAACCAGTTTTTACTGCTTGATGAATTGACTTTTAATATCAAGGTGATCATACCCTTTTAAAACATTTTATAACATGATATCCCGCAAAAAAAAACATCTAGGTCTTTTTTTTTATGTTGTACAAATGCAAATTTTTAAAACTGCCCCATAAAACCCCTAGTGCAAAGTGACCTTTTTGCTTTTCTGGTGTGTTTGCATGTATTCATCTATATTTAGCAATTAATCACATGAATGTTCATCATTAACAATATATCATTTCATGGAAAGTGTTTTTTCCATAATCCATATTGAATTCTTTATCGAAACTCTGCTAGAATGCATAGCTTCCCAACCCCTGAATTTAAACAACCTACTTCTCAGCTGATATTGGCTAATTATCTTTTGTCTTGCTGGGGTTTTCTGTGTTTGAAAAGAAAAAAAAATGATCATGTCGCACAAACCAATTACCTTGTGTATTGTAATAGAGGAGTACTTGTAAATCTAATCCAGTTCTAGTTCTATCAATGACTGTATTCATTGTCATAACATGTATATTGTATATAATAAATGTAGCATATTATGATGTGAAGTTGAATTGATGTTTAGCCATAGAGATGGATACTCTTTTTTCCTGTCATGAGTGGTAATGGAACAAAGAAAACCTAGTCATTGGGTTATATGTGTATATACAGAGATGTATTTTGCTAAGCTTGACTATGATGTGGAAAGTATATATAAATATATTCATGTATATGGCACTACATGTATTTTCATGCTGTCCTTTTGTTAAGATATGTGTGTGTTCTTTGAATGGTGGAAGCTGTTGCTTGAATTTTGATTGAACAGAAGTTTATGTTAGATATTTAAAAAGAAAAGAAGTGATACTCTATGATGTTAGGTTAGGTAACTTCGAAATTCATCAACTTTTTATACTATTTTCAAACAATAGAGGATTCTTGGTAAAATCAATCAAGGATTGTGTATTTTTTATATTTTGAAGTCACATGTGATCAGCTTTTCCATATGTCATGTGATATGTCATGAGACACATTTCATGTACATTTCATGACTCGTTGGATAAATGAAACAACAATTTTGTTATATAATTATGACCAATAAGAGAGCTCCTCATGTCACATAATAAAAAATCTTTTCCTCTGTAATTCTTTGAAGGATTAGACTATTCAAACCATCTCCCAATAATGTTTTTAAATATATTTTTACCTATTCAGTCCTTAACTAAGGTCAATAGCTTGATATCTTTCTCAACTTTGATGGCAGAACTCATAACTTCTATTGACACAATCGAAGTCTTGAGTTTTAAGAAAACTCTTTTTTAATACCTCTAATTTGATCACTTTTTCAATTGGAGTTCGAGGGGTTGAGTATATTTACCACAAGACCTCTTTCTTTTATATCTTGTTTGATAATGGAGATGAGATTTCGCCCCCTCGTTGGTTTTGTGCCCAAATTGGAATGGGCACGATTTCAGTGCTCCGTTCTTTTCTCTCCCTCTCTCTCTCTTTCCATTCGACATCTGCTGCCCTTTTCTGATGGTCACAGCTGGTTGGGTTAGCAGTGCAATGTTCAGGTTTCAAGGTGATATTATTTGCTCCCGGATGAAAAGAAAGAAATGAAAATTATTTTTTTTAGCAGTTCAACTAATTTATGCTAGGTCAGCATAGTATGATAGCCCCTCCACTGACCGGGTTCCCGTTACACAAAGGTTAACGGTTGATCGTACACGTATTTTTATGATTAATTATGCACTGTAGTCAATACTAATCAATCGCAAAAAATATCCAAGACGTTCGCTAAAGCTTTGTGAAACGAGCCCCTGATCTATAACTGCTCTTCATATATAAAGAAAACACTCGAACTGGTGTAGTCACCATTGTATTTCTATCAAACAAATATGCTGCAACATTACATAACAGAAAACTACCTGGAGAAAACCCTTGACATCAAACAGTATTTTTTTTAATCTATAGGTCACCTGAATCTCCACGTGAAATTGAACTGATTACAGAAAACCCCGAACAAACAATATGCATGATGGGGTGTATCCAGGGGTGTGCCACTGTTGAGTGCTTGCATTATGTGAGGGGCGCGCGCGTTTCAATACATTTCGACAATTTCTAGTCTCCTAGCTGAATGCTTGAGCAATAAAATTTTCTTGTTTGTCAATGATAAAGTTATAGTGGATAGTCATGTGAAAAACCGATAACCCCCCCCCAAAAAAAAAAAAGAGTATATGGATGAATTAAAGGTGATATAGTCGGGACGTTGTGTAATGAGTACTGGGCTCAGAAATGTCGTATGGCACGCGACATTTTCACCTCTTCTTCACCTATGGACCGCCCATCCATGGATTTTTGTTGGTTGTCTTTTTTTTTACACGACCCAGTAGTACTTTATTACCTCAAAAAAAAATTGAAGTTTCTCATTTGTTTTGACAGCGGAATAAAAAAATGTTGTAAAATGGCCGATTTTTTAAGCATGGAATCGCCCTCTACAGGAGTTCTATACAAGATAATTCTGACGAATTGGGCGCGATCCGGGGGCGCGATAGTGACCCCCCCCCCCCTTCCCCCACTGCCTCTCGGAAAGAAATCCCGTAAACATATATATTTTTCAAAACCGTTTCATTTATCGAATTTCTATGAAATGTGATAAAATTTACATTTTTTGCCTAATCTGTATTTTTTAGCAGAATATTATCAATAAGTTAATATCATTTTTTTAGGGCTCGTTCGCTTCGGCGGCTCCTGGGTGACAGGGGGGGGGCAAGATGACGTAAAGCTGACGTCATATTTTTGAAATAATTTGATAAGAAGGGGTATTAAGAAATAAACGACCCTTTTACAGTCGACCTTTTCCTTCTTCCTTCACTGTAAAAACTGGTGTTAAAACTGACAATATTGGTGTTAATAGAGGACCACACCCTGAGGTGTTAAAATTACACCCTAGAGATTGAACATAACACCAAAGAGTGTAAATGGGCGATTCCACACTAGAACTTCAAAAATATCATAAATGTCAACATGCTTTTAAAAAGTGATAAGTAGTGTAATATTTTACTATGATACCTAAATTTTATGAAAATTATGAGTTTTAACCGAAAGTGAAGACAGATATAGTTTTAATTGGGGGGAACAATGGAATTTTAAATTTTCAATAATTTTGCTCATTGAATAGTCAAGTACAAACACCGCCTGAAACAATTATTTGCAAAGCAAGAGAAGATTGAAAATATTGCAGGTCAATAGAATAATATATCATTGATGGTTCCAAATAATATCTACAACATTTTCATGATCCATAATAGGGGCAGCCCTGATTTTTCCGAACCTATTTTTGGCAATGTCCCGTACGACACATGACAATGCAAAAGTTTTTCCTACAATTTTATTTTTGATGATGCAATTTCATAAAATCAGTTTCTCTTTGTTTGACTCATGGGTGATCGATTTATCCCATAAGGATTTAATTACTGCCCTTCATTTTTCAATTATTGTCCTATTAAAAGTTGTCCCGTACGACACACGCTGTGTCGTACGGGACATGTCCCGTACGACACACAATATAATAATGCATTTAATTGCAGGATTTGGATTCAGAAACCATAAATTGTAGGCATATTTAAATTCATTTAATTGATTTAACATAAAGTGAACTGAAAAAGTACTTTGTTTATCTCCATAGAACATGAAATAGGTGATTCTAAACATTTTAATTGATTTCATGTAGGCTTATTCTTTTGTGAATCCCTTCAGCTAAACTGGTGATTTTCACTGATCAGAGTAGGTTACTTCCTTTTCATTGAACATGAAAAGAAAACTTTTATAATTATTTCAACCTAGCCTGGAAGATGACTTCCTCTTGCACGCTAATGTGGAATTATTATAAGATGTAAAAAAAAATACATATCAATCATCATGATTATCTATTTGGACTTCCCTTCACTATTTTTCGGCAGTATTGAAACTCCTTACTTTTTCAAGTTGTTAAAAAAATCTGGAAAATAAGACAAACCATATGGTTTCATGAAATGCAGATGGGTTTGAAATAGTAGAACCGCATTTCTTTAGAAAAAAAATGTGGAATTACAAGTGCCATTTTGACATATATCATGTAGATATTCATTTTATATTTAAAAAAAATACATTTTAGCCCCATAATTTACACAAAGTTTCATTCATTCATTGTTTAAATAGTGTTTGAAAATCATCAATTAATTCCCTAAAATATAACTTCACACAAAACCTCAAGTTTTTCAGCTCGTAAAAATGCTGTGAATACTTGTACATTTCCCATCATGAAAAAATTGTAACATATTGCTATCAATTGTATATATTAAGATTACTTAATTATATTGTCCTGAATGACAACTTATTAAAAGATTTTTCATAAAAAAGGAAAAATTTAGGGGCAATGCTCTAAAAAGTTCATTTTTTTTATTCAACACGCTGAGTTTCTGTACAACACACAAGTGTCCCGTACGACACACAAGTGTCCCGTACGACACACAATAATGTCCCGTACGACACATTATTTTGTTTATGATATATTGACAGAAATATTCAGCTAATAGCGGTTTCTAACCTAATGAATGTATTAGTTTGATAGGATTATAATTTTCATCAGCTAAAATAATATGATTGAAGAAGTCAAAGTGACATAAAGTAAGAAAGTTTGGCTTCAATTTAGAGATGTCCCGTACGACACGTTTTGAATGTCCCGTACGCCACAATGTTCTCGAAAATTATAATTTGCTTTATTTATTCATGAATGTTTATTTTGCTTTCTTTTATAAATGTGTTTGTTCTTGGGTAATTGAGTGTCAATTTGAGTTCAGTTTCTATGAAATTCATCTGCCCAACTCACAGACTTTTAAGTACAAACTTGAGGTTTCTAAAAAAGCCACTTTTTCTGCGTCCGTACGACACATTACTATTTTAAATCTGTATGATACAGGATGTGAATTCAAGTCATGTTAAGTCTTGGTTTTTCTAACACTCTGGTAGTACTTGATGATCACTTATAGTTACTGGAATATTTTTTGTTTTTTCATGTCAAAAACTGTCAAATGCTCTCTAAATGTCCCGTACGACACGTATATGTAACAACCAAAGGTGATGAAATAATGCCTATAGGTGTAAAACAAACACCACCAATTTAACACCGGTGTAAAATAACTGGTGTGGTCCTTTATGTACACCAGTTAACACAGTGGCGGACCGTGACTCGGAGGAGACAAAGCATTGGGGGGGGGAGGCACTGCATTGTTCACAAACAATGCAGTGCCCCCCCCCCCTCCCATGCTTTGTCTCCTCCGGGTCACGGTCCGCTGCTGGGTTAACACCACAGTTTTTGCTGTGTTCCTTCCTTTTCTTTCTTCCACCCCACCCCTCCGTTTTCACTGTTTGATGGCACCCGATCATGCTGATAAAGACATAATCCTGTCGGGGACATCCCCTCAATGTATAACCCCCCCCCAAAAAAAAAAAAAAAAAAACAATCGGTGACTATGTACATCATACATTTTTTACCATACTGGGTTATGATCGGTGTTGCTATTTGCCAATTACTGTAAGATTAACTTGGTATGTTTTCCAATGAGAAAAGGGGAGAAAAGAAAAGAAATAAAGAAGGGTGACATATGCTGGGGCGGATCCAGCCTTCGCCAATAGGGGGGGGGGGGGGGAGGAGGGCGAAATATTTTTTAGCCACATTTTCCCCGGCGATCGGCCCCTCGAAGTTGATTTTGTTTGTTTCTTTGAAGGGGTATTCTCAATAGTCACTCCTAAGCTTTATTTATATTTTTTTATAAGTCATCATAAAATTATAGTGCGAGCACGAAGCGCGAGCTAATTTTTTTTTTATATATTTCATGTATTCTGGGCATTTTTTTTTATCATAAACGAGATGTGTATCCAAGTAATTACTGCTTTTTTATCATGAAAATCAATCAAATGAGCGAACGCGAGCTTTAAATATTTGATATTCGTGTCAATAAAAGCTCTGTATCAAAGGCACTTTGTAGAAAAATTGGGGAAAAGTGTGAGGTGGAAATGGATCACAGTTAAAAAATAGCTGATATGTTTCATTATTGTTACTTTAAATTTTGAACATGATGTCATCATACGAAAATGATGATTATTTTCCTGTTTCTCTTCCTAAGCGCGAGATGAAACTTGTCGATATCCATTCTGAAAAAGGGACAATCTGATTATTAAATTAATATCTAATTTAGCTAATAAGCCTAATGAGAGCGCGAAATCTTTTGATACAATGGCCTGAAAACTGCACATTTTAAAGCACTTTTGTAATTGTGAACAAGAGGCATGAGTTATTATATTTTTAACAATCAATGCGAGCGCAAACCGCGCGCCGAAATATTTGATAAACTGTCATGAAATGGGAATTTAAGTATAGAATATAATTATTGAGATATACAAAACTCACCGATCAAAATGCGAGCGTGCAGCGATGGCTGATACGTTTTTACGGCTCGGTGTAAAAATGGCAGAGGTAATAATGGCAAAGGTAAAAATGGCAGAGGTAAAAATGGCAAAGGTAAAAATGGCAGAGGTAAAAATGGCAGAGGTAAAAATGGCAGAGGTAAAAATGGCAGAGGTAAAAATGGCAGAGGTAAAAATGGCAGAGGTAAAAATGGCAGAGGTAAAAATGGTTCTGGGAATAAAAAAAAATTATAATGTTTGACTAATGGAAAGGGTAACATTTTTTAATCATACTGTAAACTTTCTGCCCCAAATTGAGGCAGAGGTAATAATGGCAGAGGTAATAATGGCAGAGGTAATAATGGCAAAGGTAATAATGGCAAAGGTAAAAATGGCAGAGGTAAAAATGGCAAAGGTAAAAATGGCAGAGGTAAAAATGGCAGAGGTAAAAATGGCAGAGGTAAAAATGGCAGAGGTAAAAATGGCAGAGGTAAAAATGGCAGAGGTATAAATGGCCAGTCTTAAACTCCCATGCCAAAAAATCCAAAAGCCCCTCCATGTACAGTAGATTAAATAAGAAAGGTTCTGGGAATAAAAAAAAATTATAATGTTTGACTAATGGAAAGGGTAACATTTTTTAATCATACTGTAAACTTTCTGCCCCAAATTGAGGCAGAGGTAATAATGGCAGAGGTAATAATGGCAAAGGTAATAATGGCAAAGGTAAAAATGGCAGAGGTAAAAATGGCAAAGGTAAAAATGGCAGAGGTAAAAATTGCAGAGGTAAAAATGGCAGAGGTAAAAATGGCAGAGGTAAAAATGGCAGAGGTAATAATGGCAAAGGTAAAAATGGCAAAGGTAAAAATGGCAGAGGTAATAATGGCAGAGGTAAAAATGGCAGAGGTAATAATGGCAAAGGTAAAAATGGCTGAGGTAAAAATGGCAAAGGTAAAAATGGCAGAGGTAAAAATGGCAGAGGTAAAAATGGCAGAGGTAAAAATGGCAGAGGTAAAAATGGCAGAGGTAAAAATGGCAGAGGTAAAAATGGCAGAGGTAATAATGGTAGAGGAAAAAATGGCAGAGGTAAAAATGGCAGAGGTATAAATGGCCAGTCTTAAACTCCCATGCCAAAAAATCCAAAAGCCCCTCCATGTACAGTAGATTAAATAAGAAAGGTTCTGGGAATAAAAAAAATTATAATGTTTGACTAATGGAAAGGGTAACATTTTTTAATCATACTGTAAACTTTCTGCCCCAAATTGAAACACACTAGTTGTTTTTCTTAATTGATTTCTGGACTTACATGAACAGCCTTCTCATGTCAAATTGCTCTTTTAATATTCAAATTTGAAGCACACTTTGGATCCCAAGTATTGTAATTAGTTCATTAAAGGGGAAATTCTCCCTGACATAAAGTTTATTGTCAAAAAAGCAGGAAATGGTTAAAATGATATTGGTTAGGGTTTAAGGGAATTCATCAAAGATTTAAAAAGCTGTTATAGAATTTTATATTTTAATGGTGACTTCATTTGTGAGCATTTTTTTCCAAATCTGTTGTAACAAAAAAATATCAATAAAATGCCATTAAAAAATGAAAATGTTTTTTCAATTTTTTTTCAATTTATTTCATTTTCAACAGAACGAAGTAAAGTGGTCAAAATAATTACAATGAACTTATAAAGACAATATAAATTGAGGCATGTACAAATTATATTTTTCCATAAGTAAAACGAAGTATTATATATTAGCAAAATATTATAAAATTCTGAGAAAATGGGGGGTCCACTAAAAAGCAGTGCTTGTATTGTATGAACCCCTCTAAATAATTATTGTAGTATATTAACATACAAATCATTTCACATCCGCTCCTGAAAGACTTTTTCGGCAGTCATGAAGCACTGATTAAAAAGTTGTAATACGTAATAGCGGTCCGTTACACTTCGTAATTCCGAAGGTTCTTTACTCCGAAACACGTAAATTGCCTATCTCGATGTTCGTTAATCCGAAAACTAAAAAGAGTTCGTTAATCCGAAAATTTGTGGCGTAATTCCGAAGGTTCGTTAATCCGAAAAGAAAATGAGAGGCGTAATTCCGAAGGTTCGTTAGTCCGAAAACGAAATGAGCTCCCTGCTCGTATATGACGTCACAGATCAAAAACTCAAACTTCAAATAACTTTCTCAATCTTTGACGGGTTTTCCGTAAACCTTCACCAATAGAATTTTCTGCTTTTTTTACAGTAAATCATGTGTCAGGGTGAATTTCCCCTTCAAAACAGGTCGATAGAATGGTACCTAAGCAAAGCCTATAAATTTGAAATAAAATCCTTGATTCGCTACACATTTCCAAATTCAGGCGGTAACTGTTACCATAGAAACTACTATAGGAACCTGCCTTCCACTGGACTAGCTGCAATGAGTTATTAAATGTAAACTCTAATTGCTATTATTATATCATGTACTATACGTATCATATCAATATCTATTCGGATCCATTATGATGTTGAAATATGAAAAAATACTTTTATCACAGAACGTTTTGTTATTTTTCTGTTATCCAAGTAATGCAAGTGGTTCGAAGAAATCCCGAACTTGTCTATTTCAATGTGTTAATGGTAGCGCAAATTTTGGTGTTTACATTAAAATTCGTTTGGTATGTATGTGATGAAGTGCTGTTCTACTCTACTTAATGGCCAAGATAAATCCTTTCATCACTCACTAACTGAAATCATTCTGGCATGGAAATGTTTGAGTTTAATCATATCAATGATAAAGTATAGAGCTGACCTAAAATGATTAAAAAATCTAAATAATATCTTTTCAGTTCATAATGCTCATTCCATCATTAGGATTCCATTCAAGGCCAATAATTATGACTGATAACTGGAAAGGCTCTGTCTTTTCCTTGTTGATGTAGTATGTCATCTACCTCAGTCATTTTAACTCTTGCCATTTTTACCTCTACCATTACCTCTGCCGTTTTTACCTCTGCCATTTTTACCTCTGCCATTTTTACCTCTGCCATTATTACCTCTGCCATTTTTACCTCTGCCAATTTTACCTCTGCCATTATTACCTCTGCCATTTTTACCTCTGCCATTTTTACCTCTGCCATTTTTACCTCTGCCATTATTACCTCTGCCATTATTACCTCTGCCATTTTTACCTCTGCCATTATTACCTCTGCCATTTTTACCTCTGCCATTTTTACCTGGCACCGTTTTTACAGTCTGACCTAAATAGGGATATTTTGAGGAGTATATGAAAATAATAGGTAGCTGACAGCTCGAGCAGAACATTTTAACATTCAGACCATAAGATTTTTACAGAACACTTTTTAAAAATCAATTTGTAAAATCAAACAAAATAATGAAAGTTCGATTTCCGAACTGAAATATTTATTATTTTGTATATTAACATCAAAATTTGATATTTTAAACTCCATATTTAGCAAGACATGTAAATCACCTATAAGGCAATGCGACTGCGAAGCGCTAGCTATAATTTTACATAGTGAAGTGAAAGATTTTAAAAATTATTTTCCAAGTCTTCCCCTCATCTTATTTTATTCACTCGTCTTCCTCCTCTTATGTTTCTCCTTCTTTTTCACCTCCCTTTTCCCTTCTTGTTCTTTTTTCCCTTTCTTTTCCCTTGTTTCCCACTCGGCGCCCCCTGGATCTGCCTTTATGCAGATCAAAAAAAATACCTACATCAAATAAATCTTTTAGAGATTTTTTAAATCCTCCAAATTCAAGCTCTATTTTCTTTGTTCCAACTCACAGGAATGAGGTAATGGATATTGTTTCTCATTTAAATAACAAAAAGAGTTCTGGTTTTGATAGTATCAACAATGTTATATTAAAGGGGATAATACCTTTTATTGTTGATCCACTCGTACATATATTTAATTTGTCTTTTTTAGATGGGATAGTGCCAAATACGATGAAGATAGCAAAGGTCATTCCATTGTTTAAAAAAGGCGACAATCAAGATGTGAACAATTATCGCCCTATATCTTTATTGTCATCCCTCTCAAAAGTTTTAGAAAAATTGATATATAAAAGAACAATTGCTTTTTTAAAAGATCATGATATTTTTTGTGATAATCAATATGGGTTTAGAGCAAAACATAATACAAATCATGCGTTATTATCACTTGTTGAAAAGGTAGCCCATGCTCTCGATTCATCTTCTCATATGGTTGGAATACTCCTGGACTTCTCCAAGGCCTTCGACACTATCAACCACAACATTTTACTTCATAAACTTTCACATTATGGTATACGTGGGAAGGCTTTGGAGTGGTTCAGGAGTTATCTTTCCAATAGAAAACAATATATTTTTCTGAATGGCTGTTCCTCTGAATTGCGGGATATTACTTGTGGTGTCCCTCAAGGGAGTTTGCTAGGCCCTCTATTGTTTATTATCTATATCAACGATTTTTATAGATCATCAGATATGGCATCTTTTATATTATTTGCTGACGATACAAACTTGTTTTTCTCTCATTCAAATCCAAACACCCTTGTTGGAATTGTGAATACTGAACTAAAAAACATTACTCAGTGGATTCGAGCAAATAGATTATCCCTAAATTGAGAAAAGACCAAATATATCCTTTTTAGTAATTCAATTGATGCCTTACCAGCTGATATAGTTTTTGATGACACTCCCTTAGAAAAGGTATTATATTCTAAGTTTCTTGGTGTAATAATTGACAATAAGCTTTCATGGAAGATTCATATCGATAATATTTCTAAAAAGATTTCACGCAACATAGGTATACTAAATAGACTAAAGATCCAACTTCCACCTTCTGCCTTACTATCATTATATTTTTCTCTAACATTACCGTATTTGAATTACGGCTTACTTGCTTGGGGCAACGCTCACCAAACTATCTTAGACAAACTTTTATTGTTGCAAAAAAGAGCGGTTAGAATTATTAATCAAGTAGATTTTCGTGCTCATACTGATCCATTTTTCTATGATAGTAGTATTCTGAAAGTAAAAGATTTATATCTGCTTCAATTAGGTCAATTTATGTTTAAGTATACTAACGATTTGTTGCCAAATTCTTTCGATAATATGTTTTTAAGAAATCGCGCAATTCATTATTACCCAACGAGACGATCAGAAGAGTTTCATTTGCCTTTGCTTAGAACTCTCTTCGCTAAAAATACGTTTATATATGAAGGTCCAAACCTCTGGAATTCTTTTTCTGATTACTTAAAAAATTCTCCTTCTTTATATGTATTTAAAAAAAGATTGAAATTATCGTTACTCTTAAAATACAAAGATTAAGTTATTGTTCCTGCTACGCGCGCACCCATACATTATCTGTCCTGATCATCTGAATGATTTTGCATTATCACTCTTGCTTTCTTTTATTATTTATTCCATACGCGCAGTGTTACCTTATTTAGATATTTAAATTTTAAAATGTTTTATCTGATGCTATGACAATTTTGTTTCGACAGTAATTCTTCAGGGTATGAAATATTTAATTTTCGTTTAAGTTTTGTGCTATAATTTTTTGTTCTTGTTATATGTTTGTGTTTTGTAATTTTGTCTGTCCTATATTCTATTTTACATGTCCGTCTTCGCAGGATTATAGTTACTATAGCATAATAATTGCTATTATAAATATTGTCACCGTTATCGTTATTTTTTTTTTCTTTTCTTACAAAATCAAGTATTTTTCAACCAACAAATTTGTTTTTATTTTTTTTTGTTAATGTTGTATAAATAAAAAATGTTATTTTACTGGGTCCTAAACAATACAAGCTTTGCTTTTAATTTAGGTTCCCCCACTTTTGTTATCTTTTTTTGACAAATTATTGTTAATTTTTCGATTTTGTGTAACTATTTCTTGATTGATATGTATTATTGTCATATATGATTTGTTATTGTAAACGAAAGTGGAAAAATAAATTCAAATTCAAATCAAATCAAATCATATATAATATTACTTTTCCTGAATATCTTGTCAAAATCTATTAAAAAATCTATTTTTGAAAAAAAAGTCAAAATGTTTACTCGCTTGCTTTGTTTTCTTGCATCTTTTTATAAACTTGGCTCAATATGCCATGTCTTGCCCCCTCAATATTTTCGGCTCGTTATGCGTCACTGGCTATTTTGCAATGATAAAAACGATCGGCGCTGTCACTAAAATTGAGTCCCTGCATTTTCATATTCATTTCTTGAACGTCCATAGTCATGGGCTTTAGTTGGATAATCAATATTAAACAATTAAGGTTTAAAAAATATAAATTTCTTTTTCTTGTGCAGATTTTTCTTCTTTTTATGCCTTGTTCTTGTATAGTTTTGTTATGTTTTGTCCTGTCTTTTTTATTCTTTCTCCTTATATTAGTCCTTCTTTATTTGTGATCCAAAAGAAATCACATCATTGTATGATATATACTGGATATCCAGGGTATATCTAAAAGACATTTAAAATTCATTTTTAAAACAAGATATATTTATATTCTTTGTATATCAAGTACTACTTTGAGATACTGCCAATTATTTATAATGGGGAACCATTGCTCTGCTTTCCAGTGGGTTATCAATTAAATTATTTTTTTTCAATTTGTTTCCCCTCCACAGGGATTTTATTATTATTCAAACATAACAAGATATCTTTTCAATGACAAATCAAATTGATAACAACGAAATACAGTGCAACAGTAATTGCAAAAAATATATAAATTGAACTGTCAGGTTCACATAATAGTAAACAATTTAAGAAACAAGCGAGGAGTAAATGAACAATAATATTCATATGTATAATTGTACATGGAAAGGGAACTGAACAGATCATCTCATGTAAACAAGGCACGTAATTGAAACCATTTCTTTGTAAACTTTACCATTTTACAATTAAATTATGTTTTTGTTTTATTCTCTAGCCTTAATTTACAATTAATTTGTTATCAATACATTGATATTGAATTTACAACTTTTAATCAAGCGATATTTTTTTTTACTGTACACGAAAGATTTGAAAAACAATTATTGAAATTTGTACGTTACAGGCACGTGAAGAAAATAAGAGAGAGGGAAAGGGAAGATAAAAGCTAAGAGGCAAGAGAAAATAAATGAGAAGCATGACATAATTGAAATTGATATCAATTACATGATTTCTTCCTCTCAAAACCAGAAGATCAATAATTCCAGCGCGAAGCGCGAGCTGATAAAAAAATCACCTGAAAATGAGCCACATATAGAACGTTCAGTTTTTTGGTGTTATTTCCCTTTCAAACACTTTTAGATTTCAATTCTCATTTCTTTTGTATGTTCTCCACTATATTTTACATCAAATCGGGATAAAGAATACAAAGAAAATGAAGTGACATTTAACTTAAGGTGGGGACGAGTAAACATTAAAAAAAGGTCTTCAAGCTCGTCAGGGGGGGGGGTGGGGGCAAAAAGGTGTTTCATGCTCGTCAGGGGGGGGGGGGGGCAGACTGCCCCCGTAGGTATACGCTAGTGTATCTATATATATAAAATTTCATGTACAATAAAAAAAATGTTATCATATTTCAACATAGATATTTTTTTCTCTATCCACCGGTTTTTAACAATATCTGAAACGAATGATTTCATTCAAATAAAAAAATAAAAATAATGCATCAATACCGCGATCCCGTTCCATAGACCCGGCTGTTTTTCACACACCCAGTATATTTTCAGTTCCCAATACCCCGTAATTTACCCTTTGTAGTCGGTTCAGGGTTTTGTGAGGGACACTCCGTTAAAATATAATATGAGTGCCCCCCCCCCCCCGATCATAACACTTTTCAGTTTCATATATCAATTTTTATGATGTTCGACCGTAAAATATTGGGGCCCGGGGGGGGCACGGGCCATCCCCATCTGAAATACTGAGCATGGCATCCCCGTCATCGGCACTTCCACGGAGGAAGGCAAAAGCAAGTAGGCCTATTGTCTTCTTTATTCTCTGATGATAAAGGAGATTCTATGGAAGCTTAAAAGTGCCACCCAGATGTTCAGATAATATAATCTTGTTATGTCTACATCTCTTAAAAATGACGAGATCTCGGATCACGTCATCTCTACATCCTGTGGAAGAGATGATGAGATGACAATATCTTGGATCCCATTTTATCCGACAGTTAATTACCATAGTTACAGTGCTTCTCAGCCAATCAAAATCAAGGAAAGATGTCAGATCTGACAACTTGTCGGACAAAAATGTTGATGAAACGGGGATCCATGATCATCTCTTTCCACTGGATGTAGACATGATAAAATCCAATATCCTGTCATTTAATCATCTTTTTAAAGGATTGTAGACATGACGAGATGATTATCTGAACATGGGTGGCATTTTTACGCTTGCATAAGATTCTCGATAAGTCTTGATCCATCCCATACTAGGTTGATGCCGGTGTTGATGATCCCATCCATCATGTCCATGATATCCATCCAGGTACCTCTGTACCTCTATGCTCTCTGGGCAGAGGCTTTCCTCCATTCTCTCTTTTCAATTGTTTTATAAACCAAATTATTTATTCAAGTTTCATAATAAATATTTTATGGTAAAAATAAATTTCATTTATAATTCACGTCATATCTTAATTTGAAACCCAAACCAGTTACATAAATTGAAAAGATGAAAATCAGTTCATAAAATGTGCTGAAATATTAAGATTGTCACTGAACACAAGTCTACACCGATTGATCAAAAACATCCGGATTCGAGCTCCGATTTTTCACATTTCATTGAAGAATTCATATGAATTGAAGATGAGTGAGAACATGGAAGGTGAATCAGATAGGGATAAAGATGATGGACCCATCAAAGGAGAATCACAAGGAGGAGATGCATTGGTAATTATTATTTTTCATTTGATTTGTTTGAAAATTGAAAAGTTTTCGTGTAGTCCCATGCATGATATTTATTGTGAGTTAAAGAGAAATTCCAGTACAGTACTGTCGCAGTAGTTGCAGTGAACACTGATTTCATGAGAAAGTCTGTAAAACAAGGCTTAATTGTCAATATATCATCGAGGATCTAAATCTGGTACAGTAACATAAACTTAACTTTGTGAAATCTTGAAATCTACGCTGAAAAATGTTCACACTGAAGATCACCAACACAGATAGCCTAGGCACATGTGATTGTGGATGTGGGACAGTGTATTAATATTGCTGGAATAAAGACCCGACGGAAGCTTAGTGACCGAATCCGCGCTTATTTTGCTTATTTCTCAGCAATTACACAATTTCTTCCAGAATCCTTTGGTACGTATTTTTTATTCATACAAACAGACACTTCAGTGGTCATTGTATTAGATTCTGTAAAAAGTCATTTTGAGGTCGTTACCAAAACTGGAATTTATCTTTAAACTTGTAACTAAACTTTTTATACCCAGTTGTTGTGTGTCCGGACAGGTTGTGTGTCCGGACGATCAATTTTAGAAAGTCATTTGGAAAAGATTACAAAGTTTCATCAATTTTTAGTACAAAATGTTAGGAAATATTATAGAACAAAATTTAAGATGATTACTTCCATTGAATTCACATTTTTAGTGTAATCCAAAGACAAAAAAGAAGGCTTCAAAAATAAAGTGTCCGGACACCCAACCCCCATCCTATGATGCCCGTGGGGGCCACTGACATTGACAAGTGGATACCATGCGCGACCAAAAAAACATGTGAAAAGGATGTCTCTTTCATGATAGGGCACGTTACGTACGCAACATGATAAGGGTGTCAAAAACACTAAATTAATGAAAAAAGGGTATCTATTTCGCTAGGAAAATTATGTGTTTAGGGTCGAATTTGCGGGGATGATAAACAAAATTCAAATGTTTTATAAAGGATGTCCTTTTTGCCCCAACACTTCGTGTTTAGAGTCTGATTTGTGCGAGTTGTAGAAGGTGGGGTCGTACCAAACCAAATAATGTTAGGGCGCTGACCGAAGGACCCGTAACAATAATACATTCCTGTACTTGTTTAGGCGTTCATTTCAGGGAATATTTGCCAAGAGTATCGTTTTGTTTCCAATACTTGTTAAGGGTAGGGTTTCACACGCCAATACCTGTTAAGGGGTGCATTTTCAGAATATGGAAATTACGTTTTTAGGGTGCTTTTCAAGACTCCGTGGTCGCGCATGGTATCCACTTGTGAATGGAAGTGCCCCCCCCCGGGCCATGATGGGACTACACGAAAAGAATTAAGTGTATAAACTATATTTTTTTAGTCTTAATTGGGACTAGTTTCACTAACACATTTGCCCCACCAATTTCCCGGGGTTAAGCTTAGCCCACTTCGTTTTCACACTACGTTTTAGCAAAGTGGGCTAGTACGGTAAGTATCTGGCCCTGCAAAAAGCAGGGTTAGCCGGCTTATTGTGGTGCTAGCACCACAGTTGCGGTGCTAATATATGCAGTGTGAAAACGAAACAGGGCTTAGGAAAGTGGGGCTAAGCATTAACCAATCACAGAAGTCGAATTGCATGTTAATCACGCTCTGTATGGTAATCATCGTTATTCATGAGCTGAGGGATAGTCCGGGGGTTAAGGCATTGGCCATGGTTAAGCAGATACATGTAGTATGGGGTTAAGAAAGACAGTGTGAATAAAAAAAAAGATAGTAAGGAAATGTAGTGTGTAAAGCATATTAGAGTTTCATGTCACATGACCAAGGTCAAAGATCATTTAGGGTCAATTGATCTGACTCAAGTATCACTGAATATCCTGTGCAAGTTTCAGGTCACATGATCAAGGTCAAAGGTCATGTGAGGTCAATGAATTTTGGCCATATTGGGGATATTTGTTGAATTACCATCCTATCTCTGTAAGTGTATTGGTCTAGTTCATAAAACATGGAAATAAGAGTAACCAAGTATCACTGAACATCTTGTGCGAGTTATAGTAGTTTTCAAAGTCAGCACTGCTGCTATGTTGAATCGTGTGATGCGGGTGAGACGGCCAGAGGCATTCCACTTGTTTTTTAATGTATGTTGTATATTGTGTATTGGTCTATGTACTGTACATGTAGACCCAGCTCAGAGAGGGTGGTTGTACTTAAAGTGCATGCTAGCAGCTCCCTGTGATACATGTACAAAAAAAAAATTGGGAGAAAATTTGCAGAAGATGTCTCAACAAAACAGATACAAAGCAGACTTAGTTGGTAAGCTTTTTTGTTTAACATCAAATCAAATAGGAGAGGAAAGATGATTTTTTTTAAGCCTGTCTTAATCATTGATAAAGGGACTGCATGCCCTGGTCAATAAAGTGAATTACAGCCATATTTTCCAGAAAATTAAACCTCGGCTGTGAATAATTGCACTCCCAAAATCAGGAGGCTAAAAAAAATAATAAAATAGACTAAAGTTGCTAACATTATCGATGAGCAAATCCAACAAAATGATTATTGAAAGATCAGAAGATACTAATTTTTGTACATTTAAAAATGGTTACTTCATTATTCAACTTAATTTTTCATAGAATACAAATTATTCCTTTGTAGAATAAAGAAAAAAGACCTTAAAGGACAAGTCCACCCCAACAAAAACTTGATTTGAATAAAAAGAGAAAAATTCAACAAGCATAACACTGAAAATTTCATCAAAATCGGATGTAAAATAAGAAAGTTATGACATTTTAAAGTTTCGCTTCATTTCACAAAACAGTTATATGAACAAGCCAGTTACATCCAAATGAGAGAGTTGATGATGTCACTCATTCACTATTTCTTTTGTTTTTTATTTTTTGAAATATGAAATATTTTGATTTTCTCATCATTGTCATGTGAAATGAAGTTTCATTCCTCCCTGAACACGTGAAATTCCATTATTTTAACATTTTGTGCTTCAGGCAAGTGAGTCCTAATCATCAAATTCATAAAAATTAAAATAATGTATAATTCAAACAATAAAAAACAGAAGAAATAGTGAGTGAGTGACATCATCGACTCTCATTTGGATGTAACTGGCTCGTTCATATAACTATTTTGTTAAAAATAAGTGAAACTTTGAAATGTCATAACTTTCTTATTTTACATCCAATTTTGATGAAATCTTCAGCATTGTGCTTGTCTGATTTTTCTCTATTGATTCAAATCAACATTTTTCTGAGGTGGACTTGACCTTTAAAATGGCAGTAGTGAATATTGAAATTCAAGTATTAAAAAAAAGTTTGAGAGAAAAAGGAGGAAATTAAATGAAGAATAAAGGATATTATCATTTATTGCCTTGTTTATAACCGATTATGATTACTTGCATATTGTAGAGCAACTTCCATGCATTTTAGCTGTACGGTAGAAAAAAAAATCATCACAAAACAACCAGGTGTTTTTTGAGAAAACATTAAATTTATACTTAATTTAAGTAAAATAAACTTCACAAAGAAAATTTTCAAACAAAACTTTGCAAAATATAGTCCCAGTTCTTAGTAACCAACAAATAAATATTAAATATTTATAGGTTTCTTGATTGTTTCTGAACTTTCAACAATGAAGAAACTTAGTCAGCTTGCTGATGATACTTTAATGTTTCTTTATACAAACCGCAACCAACTTTTCAAGATTATAATGAAGTAGGGAAAAAGATACAGTTTATTTACCAGAAAATACAGTAACCAGCACAACCGATTTTTGTCTCACTTGCATACAAGTAGCAAAGTGAGACTATAGTATAGGCTCCACTTTTCCGACGGCAGCGATGGCAGCGGCGGGGTCAACATCAAATCTTAATCGAATGTTAATTTTTTTAAATGACAGCATAATTTAGAATGTATCTAGGGATCTACTTCATGAAACTCAGAAGTAAGAGTAATCAATTATCACTGAACATCTCATGCGAGTCTCAGGTCACATGACCAAAATTAAAAGTCATTTAAATTTTAAGGTCAATGAACTTTGGCCATGTTAGAGGTAATTAAATTGCTGTCATAACTTTCAAAGTTTATGGATAGTTTATGAAATGTGGACATATGGTAGCCTAACCGATATGCGTCAGGCTAGTGGGCAAACTACTCACGGATGAGGGCGAAGCCCGAGTCCGTCAGACGAGGGCACCCTTGCCCGTCAGTCTGCTTCACGCGACCAGTAACTTGCCCACTATAGCCCCGTGCATATCAGATAGGCTATAGACATAAGGGTAATCAAGTATCACTGACAAGTCTTAGGTCACATGATCAAGGTCAAGTATCATTTAGGGTCAATCAGTATATGAATGGGTTTTTTTGTGAATATAGTTTTCAAAGTCAGCACTGCTGCTATATTGAATCTTGTAATGCAGGTGAGACTGCCAAAGGTGCTCCACTTGTTTATAAAATGACACGTTGGCCAGGGCACAGCCTTTTTGGCTGTGAATTAATTTTTTCTTTTAGGGCATCATGGCCAGTTATAGGGGCATCGACGGCCTGGCCGTTGATGGCTATCGATGGCTGTCGAATAACTTAAACCCTGGTTATATACCTCTTCTAAGTCAAATTTTGCCTACTTCAAGCAGATTTCTCTGGACCCAAGAGATTTGACTTCTAAGGCAGAATGGCTTGTATATCATTTATACCCTTTTTACACAGGCTAAAATTTCCTTAACCCCGTACTATACATGTAGGTGGGGCTAAATTGCCATTTAGCCCCACCTATAGTACGGGGTTAAGCTTAGCCCACTTTCTTTTTACACAGCATTTTTGCAAAGTGGGCTAACCCCACCTTTAGTACGGGATTATTTGGCCCTGCGAAAAAGCAGGGTTATCCCAGCAATTGCGGTGCTAAGAGCGATAGTACGGGGTTAAGATCGCTAGTGTAAAACGAAAGTGGGCTAAGCTTAACCCCGTACTATAGTACGGGGTTAAGGAATTTTAGCGTGTGTAAAAAGTGTACGAGTGAAGTACTTGTACTACGAATGATCAACAAAAACCACTAGTCCGGGGTTAGCGAGTTTCGTGTGTAAAAAGCAAGCATTCCTTATCCGGGGTTAGAAATAACAATTTGGCATGTGTGAAAAGGAAAAAAAAATAGTACGGGGTTAAGGATAGTACGGGGTTAGCGATAGTCCGGGGTTAAGAAAATCCTGTGTAAAAAGGGTATTAGTTCTTGCTCTGGGGATTTACAAACACTAAAGATAAGCTTTAATGCATGAAAGATTGAGTTATTTTGGCATATGAATTGTCATGGTGTCATGTAAACATTTGTATTTTAAGATATTTAAAGATTTTTTTATTACGCACACTTTCATCACATTTATATGTACATGTAGATGCAAACGTTCATAAAACTTTCCTTTAAGAAGTTATTGTTATGATGTCATTATGACTGGAATTTCACAATAATTTGCTTTCTTCAGGTGGTAAAATCTAGCACCCAAGTACGCTTCCCTCGTGTGATGCAGAGATTGTTTCCATACTCTCGTCTTAAGTTGAATACCAATCTCCATCAGCCGCCTCCAAACTGGCTTCGAAATGGTCCTGCCATACAGTTACCTAATACATGGATCAGAGGTGAACCTGCTGACATATCCAGGTAATTAAATGATATTAAACATATTTTCATATACATTGCAGAAACATGAAATTAACATTATTGGAAATTCTTGCTCATAATTTACCCTTATCTTGAAAAGTAAAGATTTGCATACTTGATAATTCTAGTATACATGTACTAAAACCCAACTTTCTAACAGGATGCCATGTTAACCAACCGAGTTACAATTTGTTACAATTTGTTGTCATGCCTGTGTAGCAGAGCGAGACTATAGGTGCTGTTTTTCTTATGGATGTAGTGGCAGCGTCATCAACATTCAACATTCTTAAGTTTTAGTCGAAGTGTCCTCATAACTTAGAAAGTATAGGGACATAGTTCATGAAACCTGGACATAAGAGTAATGATGTATCACTAATCATCCTACACGAGTTTGAAGTTACATGACCAAGGTCAGAGGTCATTTAGGGTCAATGAACTTATACCGTGTTGGGGAAATCAATATCAAAATCTCGTGGCTGTGGTGGCAGCGTCATCAACACTCAACATTCAAATCTTAACCAAGGTTACGTTTTTGAAATATCATCCATAACTTTGTAAGTTTATGGATCTAGTTCATGAAACTTGGACATAAGGGTAATGGTGTGTCACTAAAAATCGTGCTTAAATTTTGGGTAACATGACCAAGGTCAAAGGTACATGTAATGTACGTGTAATTTAGGGTCAACAAACTTAATATTTAGCCATGTTGGGGTATTTATCAAATTGCCATCATAACTTGAAACATAATGGATCTAGTTCATGAAACTGAAACATAAGAACAATCAAGTATCACTGAATTTCCTGTGTGAGTTTTTAGGTCTCATGACAAAGTTCAAAGGTCATTTAGTGTCTGAACTTAGGCAAGGTTGGGGAATTTGTTGAATTTCCAATTTGCCATCATGACATTGAAAGTTTATGGATCTGATTCATATAACTTGGAGATAAGAGCAATCAAGTATAACTTAACATCCTGTAGGAGTTTTAGATCACCTGACCAAGGTCAAGGTCATTTATTATCTATGAACTTTATAGGCCATGTAGGGGAAATTCGTCATCTTAACTTTTAAAGTTTATGGATCTAGTTCATGACACTTTAAAACATGAGAATAATCAAGTATCAAGGAACATCTTGCATGAGTTTTGGGTTGCATGATCAAGGACATTATGGGTCAATGAACATTACATTTTATAATCATATGAATAGTGTTTTTGTGAATTTAATAGTTTTTGTCTCACCTGCATAGCATAGTGAGACTATAGTGAGACATCAAATCTTAACCTAAGGTTAAGTTTTTGAAATGACAGTATAACTTAGAAAGTATATGGACCTAGTTCATGAAACTTGGACATAAGGTCAATCAAGTATCACTGAACATCTTGCATGAGTTTCACGTCACATGACCAAGGTCAAATGTCATTTAGGGTCAATGAACTTTGGCCGAATAGGGGGTATCTGTTGAATTACCATCATAACTTTGACAGTTAATGGATCCGATTGATGAAACTTGGAAATACATGTAATAGTAATCAAGTGTCACTGAACATCCTGTGCAAGTTTCAGGTCACATGATCAAGGTCAAAGGTCATTCAGGGTTAATGAACTTTGGCAAATTGGGGGTATCTGTTGAATTACCATCATAACTTTGAAAGTTTATTAGTCTAGTTCATTAAACTTGGACATAAGAGTAATCAAGTATCACTGAACATCCTGTGCGCATTTCAGGTTACATGACTAAGGTCAAAGGTCAATGAACTTTGGCTGAATTGGGTATATCTGTTGAATTCCCATCATAACTTTGAAAGTTTTTGGATCTGATTCATGAAACTTGGACATAAGAGTAATCAAGTATCACAGAACATCCTGTGCGCTCGCCAGGACAGTACAGCGCGCGACATTTGTGTAGTACACACATGCCCTTTTTACACAGGATTTTCTTAACCCCGGACTATCGCTAACCCCGTACTATCCTTAACCCCGTACTATTTTTTTTCCTTTTCACACATGCCAAATTGTTATTGCTAACCCCGGATAAGGAATGTTTGCTTTTTACACACGAAACTCGCTAACCCCCGGACTAGTGGTTTTTGTCGATCATTCGTAGTACAAGTGCTTCACTCGTACACTTTTTACACACGCTACAATTTCCTTAACCCCGTACTATTTAGCCCCACCTATAGTACGGGGTTAAGCTTAGCCCACTTTCGTTTTACACATGCGATCTTAACCCCGTACTATTGCTCTTAGCACCGCAATTGGTGGGATAACCCTGCTTTTTTGCAGGGCCAAATAATCCCGTACTATAGGTGGGGTTAGCCCACTTTGCAAAAACGCTGTGTAAAACGAAAGTGGGCTAAGCTTAACCCCGTACTATAGGTGGGGCTAAATTGCCATTTAGCCCCACCAATAGTACGGGGTTAAGGAAATTTTAGCCTGTCTAAAAAGGGTAATACGGAGCTCGCGCTCGTCCATTCTTATGCTGCAGCTTACATAGCATATGTAAAGCGCCATAGCGGCCGGCCAGCTGTGTATAGCTAGCTCATCGTTCGGCGCAGCTTCGGACTAGACTGCATACATGCACTGGACGTCGCTGGTAAAGCTAAGGTATTGAATACTTTTTGAGATCGGAGAAAATTTTTCCTGGCTCAGAAAAAAAGGTGCAGACTTTCAAAAGGGGCACATTATATATCAGAAAAACGGCACATTTATGAGAAAAAGGGCACCACGGCCATATTTAAAACGGCACATTTTTAGTGGCCGTAACTTTTAGCAAAAAGAAGAAGAAGGGCATGATGGCCAGTAATGGGGGCATCGACGGCCATGGCAGTCGATGGCCGTCGATTATTTCGAGGCCTGATATTACATGTACATGTATATGTAAGTGTGCGTAGCTGTTGTTTGCTTTGCTACATTACACCAGGGATCTCACGTCCCTGATTACACGTTCCTAGTTACATGTATATTTTATCAACAATTTGTATAGCATTCACGTAAAAATCCCTACATGTCTCAGAAACTAAAATGAACTGCTGCCTACAAAATTTAATTATGTGTGAACTTGTACTTTTATTTTCTGCAAATATCTCAAATCAATTTTTTGACCAATATTGACTGATACGAGTTGATATTAACAGGAGCCTCTGCCTAGTCTGCTGTGCTCTGCAAACCCTTCACTTGAATTAAATGGTCTGAGTGTGTAGTCCATAATGCTAAAGTTACATAGCAATACTAGCCTTTGTGTGGAGACCCAGTTGTTAGTTTGTCTGCTCCATGATAAACCTAATGATAACAACCCTTCCCTTTTAAAGTGCCATGCACTAAAACTGTACGTACATGTAATTACCTTTTCAGTTATCGTGTTTCTTTATTTTCCTTGTTTGCCAATTATTAAAACAAAACACTTGAATGATGAGTAGAAAATTATTTTTATCAAATTTTATTTTTGAGGAAATTGAATTATTAATTCTCGCTTCAAAATTATCTTCATATTTGTCAAAGTATGTTTCCAGTTATTTCTTCTATTATATTTTGAAGTAGCTGCAGAATGTTTTGCAATTTATATTCTTCATTTTTGACTTTTAATCATTATCGTCATCATCATCATCATCGTCATCATAATTAATATTATTATGTTTATTATTGTTATTATTATTATTATTGTTAATAAAAATGTAACTGTACACTGAAGACCTGAATAGCTGATGCATGCCCTGTGCACCGTTACATAAAGTTACCATTATGGTAACTTTACCATCCAATTGCAGCTACCATGGTTACACTGATTAATAGCCAATCAAAATCAAGGATTCCAAGCAAGTTACCATTGGATGGCGAAATTACCATTATGGTAACTTTTATGCAATGGGGCCCTGAGCTGCTAAAGAATGATTGATTTTCAATCCACTAACTGTTGTATTGTAAGTTTGTAATGGGTATCCATGTTCTGAAAAGTGAACAATTCATGAAATTGCCATCACATAGTTTGAAATTCCAATGAGACTTATGCATTTGGAAACTACATTGTAGAAACTAATTAATTCTTTTATGTATTCACCTCTATTTATCAAGATAGAACAAATTTATTTTGGCAAATGGGAAGAATGCTTGTCAAATATTGATAGTAAACATTGAAGTGGTTGACTGTTATTGTGTGAATGGTATGAGAAAGGAGGTCGTGTTGATGTTTTTTTATTGATATGGAATACATCCAGTATCTTTTTATATCTATTGATGGAATGATTTTTTTTCATGAATTTTGCCAGACTGCCCATAGAAAAATTCCATAATTTATCTTTTTGATCAAAGTATGTTGTTTCACATGTTCTAAGGAAAAACAAATGGTGCTATTTAAACATTTGATAATTTTAGTTAAAATCTGAAATATTTGTTTGCCACAATATTCCCATTTGTAGTCATTATTTCAAATATATTCAGCATTTAATTGATTTTTATATTTTTTATGTTTTTATGTGGAAATTGACATAGTACAAAGTGAATTAAAATGCAATAAATTTGAGAAAATAAAGTCTCGGTGAGTTCCCACATCTTTGAGATAGGTCTACTATTTCTATTACCATTTACACTATTCAAAGTGCAAATTTAAAAGATGATTTGAAATAACATTTTAACAATTTTTGTCTCACCTGCGAAGCAAAGTGAGACTATAGGCGCCGCTTTTCCGACGGCGGCGGCGGCGTCAACATCAAATCTTAACCTGAGGTTAAGTTTTTGAAATGACGTCATAACTTAGAAAGTATATAGACCTAGTTAATAAAACTTGGCCATAAGGTTAATCAAGTATTACTGAACATCCTATTAGAGTTTCATGTCACATGACCAAGGTCAAAGGTCATTTAGGGTCAATGAACTTAGACCATGTTGGAGGAATCAACATCGAAATCTTAACCTGAGGTTAAGTTTTTGAAATGTCATCATAACTTAGAAAAAATATATGGACCTAGTTCATGAAACTTGGACATAAGGTTAATCAAGTATCACTGAACATCCTGCATGAGTTTCGCGTCACATGACCAAGGTCAAAGGTCATTTAGGGTCAATGAACTTTGGCCGAATTGGGGATATCTGTTGAATTCCCATCATAACTTTGAAAGTTTATGGATCTGATTCATGAAACTTGGACATAAATAATAGTAATCAAGCATCATTGAAAATTTTGTGCAAGTTTCAGGTCTCATGATTAAGGTCAAAGGTCATTTAGGGTCAATGAACTTTGGCCGAATCGGGGTATCTGTTGAATTACCATCATAACTTTGAAAGTTTATTGGTCTAGTTCATTAAACTTGGACATTAGAGTAATCAAGTATGACTGAACATCCTGTGCGCGTTTCAGGTCACATGACCAAGGTCAAATGTCAATGAACTTTGGCCGAATTGGGTGTATCTATTGAATTACCATCATAACTTTGAAAGTTTATGGATCTGATTCATGAAACTTGTACATAAGAGTAATCAAGTATCACTGAACATCCTGTTCGAGTTTCAGGTCACATGATCAAGGTCAAAGGTCATGTAAGGTCAATGAACTTTGGCCATGTTGGGGTTTTTTGTTGAATAACCATCATATCTCTGTAAGTTTATTGGTCTAGTTCATAAAAAAGGGAAATAAGAGTAACCATGTATCACTGAACATCTTGTGCGAGTTAGAGTAGTATTCGAAGTGAGCACTGCTGCTATATTGAATCGCGTGATGCAGGTGAGACGGCCAGAGGCATTCCACTTGTTTCCCTTTATAAATTTATCAATCAATGCATTGAAGCCATTCTAAAGCTTTAGTAAAGTTTGATAATTTGACTTGTAATGAAATTATTTCATAAATGTTATTTTCTTGGCTTAGATTGACCAAAGACTGCCATGGTCATGACCTTGAATGCCTTATTGATTGATCTCAATTCTCCTCAGTCTTAAATGTTGAATATTTTTTATGCCGTTTTACTTTTATTCATTTGTGCTTCAATACAGAGATGTGCCCTATGGCTATTAAAGTATAAGTCCTGAATTTCATTTTTTCAACTTTTCCTTGTTTTGGGTGAAAATTTTAATTTCAATTTTGAGGATATTTAGTGCCTCTCTTGTTTTTTTGTTATAATTTTTAAGGTTCATTTAAAAGGTTGCTCACACAATACAGGCAACATATCATACAACTCTACATGGAGATCATATCCTGAAGTTTTCGGCCCATTCCACACTTGAACAATGGAGCACATACCCCCGAAAAAGGAGTGGGAAATGAAATCATTCTTATTTTGGTCTGGATCCCAACCAAGATAGATTTTCTTAAAAATTCACAAAATACACCCATTACACATTTTCGACTTCATGTCGTCCACACTACCGTAAGACTAATAAACTAATAATGACCAATTTTAGGGGTATTTAACAAAACATGAAGCCTTAACCATACACCTAACAAACATCACAAGGAATAATATTTGTTTTTTATCCATATTTTATTTCTCATCAGCTTTGGAATGGCAGATGCAGATATAATGGATGATGTAGATGTCATTTCAGCTTCAGAGGTAAGAACATGGATGTACAATCCTTCAAGAAAATTAAATGCATTCATTTTGAAATTGGATTTTATCAATGCATACGTATAAAATTGTGTTTGTCTTCATTTGCACCGAAGTGTGATAGGGATAATGTAACCTTGAGAATAAATTAAGTGCTTCTATGTATATTTTTATACTTTTTCATCACATACATGTAATTTCAAGCCGTCAGTTCACATTTTCTTAATTTTTACTCATATGCTTCAGTATTGTAGAGAACCCATTAAAAAAACTTTGAAAGGTAAATTCTCTACATTCATTGTCGCTGAATCCACGAAGTTGCACACGTGACTGTTGATGCGCAACATCACTTTTCGAGGTAAATGAAGATTTTTACATTTTCAACTGCCAATTGCTATATGAATATGAAGTTTAACAGAATGAAGAATGTATATAGAGCTAGGTATCTACTCCTGCCTTCCATGTAAAAAAATTATTGAATAAACATCAAATCTTGACATAATAGTGATTCAAATACCAGCATGACAAGTGTTGTTTTGTGAAAAAATATTACTTCAGGGTGCGCATAGAAACAGTGCACACCTGCGTGCTATTTCATGGATTATTTTTCAGAGGATTTTGAGGCTAGTGTTGTTTTTTTTTTTTGCACTTTAATTATCTCATTAATTACAGAGAATTGGGTTCTAATTTTCGGTCATAGCTTAAGAATACTAAAACTGACAGATACTTAAAATTGAATACTGAAACTGAAAGATACTTAAAATTGACTTTTCACATTATTTTTGGATGTTTTGCTTCTTCATGGATTCAGCGGCATTGCCGAATCCATGAAGTGGCACAGGTGACCGTTGATGCACAGAATCACTTTTTGTTGCTATATGATCGTGAGGTTAACAGAAGGAAGAATACATAAACCAAGAGCCAGGTATCTGCTGCTGCCTTCATGTTAAAAATTTATTGAATGATTATCAAATGTTGACATAGCAGTGATTCAAACACAAGTGTTGTTTTGTGCGTAGAAAAGGCGCGCACCTGTGTGCCAGTTCACGAATTATTTTACAAAGGATTTTGAGGCTAGCGTCGCTTTTTCACTTTAATTATCTCATTAATTAGAGAGAATTGGGTTCTAAATTTTGGTGAAATGATAGACCATATCTAGAGAATTCTAAAATTGAAAGAAACTTAAAATTCACGTTTCACGTGATTTGTGGATTCAGCGACGACATGTATGATTTCATTCATGTTGCTAGTTTCTGGTAGAAATATTAAGCATAAATCTAGACAATGTGCATTTGGAAATAATAATATTTTTTGGGGGTTCACTTGTTTTAATAAAGTGAAATATCTCAATAGAACCATGTGATATCTTCAGACAAACTTCCAAATTATACATGAATTAATGAAATAAGAAATTTAATTCTTGGAGATCATTTTGTTTACAACCCAAATACGATCTCCTTGTTAAGAACACCCCCCCGTCATCAATGAAATATTAAAATAGGACACAAATAATTAATGACAGAGCTTCACAGGCATGAGTGATAATTAATTTTTAATCATCATACAAATGTGTATGTGCTCTGGGCTTGAATATCAAATTAGAAAACTTATATCACAGAATCGGCTGCCATAGGCAAAGATAAAAGTTAGTCTGCAGGCACAGACCCCGATTGAAACTTTTATCAACAAGTGTGTTTCCACTCAAAGACTAGCACATACAAAACTTGCTGTTTGAATTCAGCGAGAGGGCCTTCAGTACACAAGGCATGAGTAGGCTGCAAATTTCAGACCCTTAACTTGAGTGAAGGGTTTGCACAGCAGACAAGATAGAAGCGATGTTGTTGACAAATAGCAAGTGCTGACTCTCGAGAAGTGTTTGTTTTTCAGTGGAAAATGAATGTGACCTGGTTTCTGGTTCTCTCAATCTAATTTTAAAGCAGCGAGAAATGCATCTTTTGTGTTTGAATTGTATCCCCACCGCCTAACATGCACTTCGTGAAATAAAATACAAGATAGAAACCCAAAGGGAGATGGAAAATAGATAAAGCAGGAAAGTTGAGAGTGACATGTTATTTTCGCAGTCATTGATCCAAAAATAACCCTTATGAAAAAAAAGAGATGTTTTTATGCAACATGTACCATTATGTATTTTCCATGATGAAAATTTTGACATGACCATGTATGCATTTTATCAAGATTGTTTCACTTGATTTCTTTGTGTACATGTAGTCTGGACAATTTTTAACATAATAAGATTTAGATTTTTTGTAAGATGCAATGTTAGCAGTTTATGTAAGTAGTCATTTTTGTGTAAAAGAAAAAGAACTCTAAGTCTATGTTTGTCGCTTACTGCATTTCTTTGGGGTATACAATGCATTGTCTGAATTTTAGTTGTTTGTTATGTTTGTATTTAAATTTCACTTAACATGATAAACCTTCTCATAGAAAATCACCAAAAATTACAGTTCCCCTATGGGTCTCTCCTTTCTCTCCCTTTCTATCTTTCTCTATCTCTGTCTCTTTTTTCTAGTTCTCCTTCACTCTCTCTGTGATATTTTCTCTGTTACTGTTTCTGCCTCTATAACTCACGTAATCTCATCTTGCTATATATATTTTTTATTCCTATTTTTCCTTTGCTATAGTATACATTTGTAATCTTTCCATTTGGCTTTCTTTAGACTTATTCCTCTCCTGGGTAGTAGTTCATAGAGCTGTTTATAAAGTAAAGCACAAATTTGTGCATGACTCCGGGGGGGGGGGGGGGGGGGGCCACTAACATTGAAGAGTGGATACCATGTGCGACCCCAAAAACATGTAAAAAGGATGTCTTTTTTAAGATAGGGCACGTTACATACATAACGTGATAAGGGTGTCAAAAACACAAAAATTATGAAAAAAGGGTACTGTATCTATTTCACTAGGAAAGCTACGTGTTTCGGGTCACATTTGCAGGGATGATAAAACAAAATTAAAATGTTTTAAAAAGGATGTCCTTTTTGCCCCAACACTACGTGTTTAGAGTCCGATTTGCGCGAGGTGTGGAAGGTGGGCCGTACCGTACTAAACCAAATGGTGTATAGTACGTAAAAAACTGACGACCGACGGACCCGTGACAAAACAATAAAATATCACTGTACTTGTTTAGGGGTTCATTTCAGGAAATTCTTGCCAAGAATATCGATTTGTTTCCAATACTTGTTAAGGGTAGGTTTTCCCACGCCAATACTTGTTAAAGGGTGCATTTTCAGAATATGGAAAATACGTGTTTAGGGTGCATTTCGAGCCCCCATGGTCGCGCATAGTATCCACTCGTGAATGGAAGTGGCCGCTACTTACTGTATACCCTGTTTAGATCTGTCTCTCTCTGGTGTCACACACGAGACAATCATCTGGAAGAACACGGCATGAAATTCCTTATCAAAATGGAAGGTATACGTGTGAGGGCCGTTTAGATTATAACAAACGTCTGCAATAATCGCGAGATGCTATGTGATCATACCTATTCCAGTGAGGGAAAAATGATTGCTCAATCAATTCTGAAACATTTCTATCTTTTCTTTATCTTTTCTAACAACTCCTATGTTTTTCTGGTTCTATTTTATCTTCTTTTTTAATGAATTTTTATGTATCTCCTTGTTTTAATATTTTTCATATTCTATTAATATTTTGTTCTCTCCTCCGTTTTCTTCTTTATGATTTCTTATGTATTTCTATAATATCTTTTAATTCTTCTTTCACTCTCTTCTATGTATTTTATTTAAATTTTTCTTTCATATTTTCTTTTATTAATTCTTATGCATTTCTATGTTTTATTTTTTCTTTCATCTTTTCTTCTATCGATTCTTACACATGTATGTATTTCTTTGTTTTATTTTTCTATCTTTGTATTTTCCTCTATCAGTTCTTATGTATTTTCTTGTTATAATTCTTTTATCATTTATCAGTTCTCTTGTATCATATTTTATTCTCTCCTTCCATTTTCTTTTTCATTTCTCATGTATTTCTGCATGTTTTAATTCTTCTTTCATTCTCTTTTCTTTCAAATTTTATGTATTTCTTTATTTTTATTTTTTTTCTTAGTGTCAGTTCTGTATATTTTAATGTTTAAACTCTTCTTTTATCTTTTGTTATATCAATTCTTTGTATTTCTTTGTTCTGATTTTTCTTCTTTCTTTGTTCTATCAATTATTTTGTATTCTGGTTTAATTCTTCTTTCTTTTTTTCTTCAAAATCTTATGTATTTCTTTGTTTTCTCCTTCCGTTTTCTTTTCTATGATTTCTCATGTATTTCTTTGGTTTTAATTCTGTCTTTATTCATCTTTCATTTTTTCTTCTATTCCTTTTTTTGTTTGGTCAATGTCAGTCAGTGGAAAAAGCGCATGCTGCACAATGATCGAGACCATGCGCTCAGATGAAGGACTTCCGTTTTCTTTGCCGCGTTTACGCCTTGACCGTTAAGTTCTACAGTCCAACAGTGGATCAAGCTGTGTAATCTCGCATTCGTGCACGGCTCGGGGGTTCGACACGCGAGCCGTGCTCAACACGGCAATTTTATTCTGTGTAAACGCGATCAGTGTGATCCGTGAGCTGTGTCGAACACGGCTTTTTTGATCCGCCAAAATCGTAGGTTTCAACCCGCGAGCCGAGTCAGACTCGGCAATTTTTTCGTGTGTAAACAGAAAGCCGTGTCGAATTCTCTTGACCAGGTCACTGCGCGCGCTTTCACTTTTGGCATTGTTGTTGTTCGCACGGACAAGATTCGATTCCGGCGGTGAATTTCCCGTGTTTAATTTGCGACGTCATAATTCTTCTTCCGTACGAGATCCGCGAGCCGTGTTGAACTCGCCTTTTTATATGTACGTATAAACGCGATCTCTGATCCCTTCTTCGCAGTGTTCAACCCCGGCTCCCTGATTCAACACCCGAGCCGAGTTAATGTGTAAACACGGTATTCATATCATGCACCCAAAGGGAAACAGTTCTTGTCTCACCTGCATAGCAGAGTGAGACTATAGGCGCCACTTTTCCGACGGCGACGTCAACATCAAATCTTTACCTAAGGTCAAGTTTTTGAAATGACATCATAACTTAGAAAGTATATGGACCTAGTTCATGAAACTTGGCCATAAGGTTAATCAAGTATTACTGAACATCCTATTAGAGTTTCATGTCACGTGACCAAGGTCAAAGGTCATTTAGGGTCAATGAAGTTTGGCCGATTTGGGGGTATCTGGTGAATTACAATCAAAACTTTAAAAGTTTTTGGATCTGATTCATGAAACTTGGACAGAATAGTAATCAAGTATCACTGAACATCCTGTGCAAGTTTCAGGTCACATGATCAAGGTCAAAGGTCATTTATCGTCAATGAACTTTGGCCGAATTGGGGGTATTTGTTGAATTACCATCATAACTTTGAAAGTATGTTAGTCTAGTTCATAAAACTTGGACATAAGAGTAATCAAGTATCACTGAACATCCTGTGTGCATTTTAGGTCACATGACCAAGGTCAAAGGTCAATGAACTTTGGCCATAATGGTTATCTGTTGAATTACCATCATAACTTTTCAAGTTTATTGATCTGACTTTTGAAACTTGGAAGTAAAAGTACTGGTAATCAAGTATCACTGAATATCCTGTGCAAGTTTCAGGTCACATGATCAAGGTCATTTGAGGTTAATGAATTTGGCCACATTGGGGGTATTTGTTGAATTACCATTCTATCTCTGTAAGTGTATTGGTCTAGTTCATAAAACGAGGAAATAAGAGTAACCAAGTATCACTGAATATCTTGTGCGAGTTATAGTAGTTTTCAAAGTCAGCACTGCTGCTATGTTGAATCGCGTGATGCAGGTGAGACGGCCAGAGGCATTCCACTTGTTGTTTATTTCAGTAACTTTTTTTTTGAATAATTAGTTTGATATTTGTCACTCTGGTTTAAGTTTGCCTCTGGAATAATTGCGTTTTTTTAATAAATAAAATTGCACATTTTAACAACAATATATAATATGTTACTGTTGTGTCATTCAATTTCTTCTCTAGAACATCAAAAAATTGCTGAAGATACCTTTCAGTAATGAGCAGGTCAGCTTGGCAGTCCATCGGATTGGGAAAACTCTTCTTCTTGATAAACTTGATCTCTATAAGCACCTTAGGGATGCCTCACAGGTAAGCAAAGCTCCTGTTCATAGTTTTTTAGCTCATCCGGGCCCGAAGGGCAAGACGAGTTTATGCCGTGGCGTCCGTCGTCCGTCATCTGTCATCCATCCACAATTTAAAAATACTAAGTACTACTTCGCCATTTCAATTCTGTTCGCTTTATATGATAGTACTAGGTGGGGGATTCAAAACTTCTACACAGGATTTTGAAATTCACTAAATATGCCAATTTATGCACATTTTTCAAAATTCCCAAAAATGCTTCTTTTTTATTTGTTGACCGATTTCGAATTTTTTTCTTGTATCTGGTAAAGCTTCATGAGGTTCACCAATCTTCTACACAGAATTTTGAAATTTTGACTAGAACAACTTTTATGCTAATTTATGCGACATTAGTTTATGCATATTTTTAAAAATTCACATAAAATGCTTCTTTATTTGTTGACCGATTTTGATTTTTTGCCATCTGTAGAGCTTCATGATGTTCACCAATCTTCTACACAGAATTTGGAAATTTTCACCAGAACAATTTTTACGCTACTTCAAATGCAAAATTAATTTATGCATATTTTGAAAATTCACATAAAATGCTTCTTCTTCTTTATTTGTTGACCGATTTTGATTTTTTTTCTTCTATCTAGTAGCGCTTCATGAGGTTCACCAATCTTCTACACAGAATTTTGAAATTTTGACTAGAACAATTTTTATGCTAATTTATGCGACATTAGTTTATGCATATTTTTAAAAATTCACATAAAATGCTTCTTTATTTGTTGACCGATTTTGATTTTTTTTTCCATCTGCAGAGCTTCATGAGGTTCACCAATCTTCTACACAGAATTTTGAAATTTTCAGTAGAAAATTACTTATGCTAATTTTATGCGAAATTTATTCAGAAATCACAGAAAATGCTTCTCCTTCTTTATTTGTTGACAGATTTTGATATTTTTTCTTCCATCTGGTAGAACTTCATGAGGCCCACCAAACTTCTACACAGAATTTTGAAATTTTCAGTAGAAAATTATTGATGCTAATTTATGGGAAATGTATTCATAAGTCACAGAAAATGCCTCTTCTTCTTTATTTGTTGACAGATTTTGATTTTTTTTGCTTCCATCCGGTAGAGCTGCATAAAGTTCACCAAACTTGTACACAAAATTTTGAAATTTTGTCCAGAAAATTATTTATTCTAATTTATGCAAAATTTATTCATAAATTACAAAAATGTTTTTTCTTCATTTGTTGGTCAATTTCAATTTTGTTTGCTTTATTATGATAGCTCGAGGTGGTGATACAAATTTCAACATAGAATTTTGAAACTCATTAAATATGCTTATTTATTCATATACTTTCAAAACTTTCAAAAATAACTTATTTATTTGTTGATTGATTTTGGTTATTTTTGTTCCATCTGAGAGCTACATTTTGACTAGATAATGATTAATACTTAATTCATATGAAATTTATTCATAGATCACATTTCTTCATCAATTTCAGTTCTATATCCTCCTCAATTTATGTCACCAATATACATGTAATTCACTACAGTGTCATCTTGGCTGAAATTAAATTGTGTTAAATTTTGTTGCGAGATGTCGGATGAGCTCCACATCATTGATGTGCTAGTCTTCATACTAAATCATTATCTTTACCTTGCCTGAAAACATATCACTTTCAAAACCCTCTGGCATTCTCTGCAAGCAGTTAATACAGATAAGCACTACCTCCTTAACACTCAATATTTAATCCCTACGATCATCTTTAGGAATACATGTACTTCATTATTGGTGTAACTTAAATCCCAATAAACAATGTGAATTTATCTCAACCTTTTTACTGTATATGATAATTTCATTCCCTTTTTGTCTCACCTGCGAAGCAAAGTGAGACTATAGGCGCCGCTTTTCCGACGACGACGACGGCGGCGGCGTCAACATCAAATCTTAACCTGAGGTTAAGTTTTTGAAATGACGTCATAACTTAGAAAGTATATGGACCTAGTTAATAAAACTTGGCCTTAAGGTTAATCAAGTATTACTGAACATCCTATTAGAGTTTCATGTCACATGACCAAGGTCAAAGGTCATTTAGGGTCAATGAACTTAGACCATGTTGGAGGAATCAACATCGAAATCTTAACCTGAGGTTAAGTTTTTGAAATGTCATCATAACTTAGAAAAAATATATGGACCTAGTTCATGAAACTTGGACATAAGGTTAATCAAGTATCACTGAACATCCTGCATGAGTTTCACGTCACATGACCAAGGTCAAAGGTCATTTAGGGTCAATGAACTTTGGCCGAATTGGGGATATCTGTTGAATTCCCATCATAACTTTGAAAGTTTATGGATCTGATTCATGAAACTTGGACATAATAGTAATCAAGCATCACTGAACATTTTGTGCAAGTTTCAGGTCTCATGATTAAGGTCAAAGGTCATTTAGGGTCAATGAACTTTGGCCGAATCGGGGGTATCTGTTGAATTACCATCATAACTTTGAAAGTTTATTGGTCTAGTTCATTAAACTTGGACATTAGAGTAATCAAGTATCACTGAACATCCTGTGCGCGTTTCAGGTCACATACCAAGGTCAAAGGTCAATGAACTTTGGCCGAATTGGGTGTATCTGTTAAATTACCATCATAACTTTGAAAGTTTATGGATCTGATTCATGAAACTTGTACATAAGAGTAATCAAGTATCACTGAACATCTTGTGCGAGTTAGAGTAGTATTCAAAGTCAGCACTGCTGCTATATTGAACCGCGTGATGCAGATGAGACGGCCAGAGGCATTACACTTGTTTACTCTTACATGCTGTAAAGAAAGTATTATTTCATTGAATTTTTTTTTTTAACAAAAACTTATATTCCCAGTGTTGCCCCATAAGAAGATGATATTATTGTGCCGTTCAGAGGCTAGCTGTGTATGAAACTTGTCATAAATAGGAAATTTCCTTACGGCAGCAAGTCTAATTGAAAGGTAAATTTACTTGTCAAATTTTATTTCAAAAGCATATTTGGCTACATTTTTGAAGAAGTAAAAACAAAGTAATAATCATGAGCACTATTTTTCCTGAAAGTTTGTCAAGATGGAAGGGACTGGGGTGTAAGTCTTACAAATGCATATTTTATTTTGCCCTTTTTAATTTGCTGATACTTTGAGTTCTACTTTAAATTTCAAAACAATTTTGCATCATTGGGCAGTCTTCGATGAATTGTTTCAGTATTTGAAATAAGAAAAAAATAATCATAAAAATTATCCCAAAGTCCCTTCTTGTTGGAACCTGATGAAACTGTCATCCTCTAGTAACTATTTGTTAGTCTTGACCAATAATTGTCAACCAATTAATACCAATATTTCTTCATGAAGCTGTGTCATGGGCTGGTATTTACATTGAACCTTAACGTGGACCTATGAAGAGATGGACGATAAACGCAAGCATTTCTTTGATCCAATGATAGTTACTGTCACCTGGTTACGTGCATTTTAACATGCTTAATAAGAACATACAGGTGTAGTGACAATAGCAGTTACCATGACTACCAAGACGTACTCACAAAGATGGATCAGTTTCCCCGTCTTAGTTTTGTTGGCTGATACCCTGTTTCAGCATGTACCTTTCAATCAAAGTGCTTCATATTTGGAGCAGCAAACTTGAGAAGCAGATGATTTCTGTGATATAAAATATATTATTTGATCCAGACACTTCCGTACACACGGAAGGACCTCAACCCGGGAGGGGGGGGGGGGGGGCCACTTCCATTGACGAGTGGATACCATGCACGACCATGGGGTCTCGAAAAGCACCCTTAACACTAACCCAGGGTTAGTGTTTAGGGTGCATTTGACCATACTCACGGGACTAGCATGATTTATGGTCTAAATATTTCTCCAAATGAATTTTGAAAATAGAAATTATGCACTTACCACGATTATATGGATGAAGGTCTAACGAGTGGCAGTTTCCTGACATCTGGGCACCAACTGAAACCTAAAAAAACCGAAAAGTTCTCTCCTTCTACCCCAGTCTCGATTGGCCATTTTGTTACGATTCATAACAAAAATGGCCACCTCTCGAGGTGGAGAAGTTTGCCAGCAAACTTCACCAGTGAAGTTCTCCTGTGTACCTTTCATACTGGACACTTTCCCCTTCGCTGGCGAATTTCGCCGGTGAAAAGCGCATTATGAAAGGGGTATAAGATGATGCTAAAATGAAATACTTTTTAAATCTTCAATATTCATTTATTATCTTTAGGCTAAAGTATTTTACTCCCTAGTCTAGGACAGTCCCATAGCATAATTAAGCAAATTACTTTGGAAGTATGACTGGCTAGCCAATGAGGTTTTTATGTTTCCAAGTGCAGCCCACTCTATGATGTTTACAACACTAGTTACATGTATTGTGTGAAAGCTGGAATGGGGGAATCTCAAAGTAAAGTACAGTTTTGCCAAGGGAAATATAACTATTAGTATTTACTCAAACTCATTTTCATGGAATGATTACCATGATCTCTACCAGCATTTTTTGCAATGTCTGGCAAGGAAAACCAAATTAGCTAGGGAGGGGTGGAGAAGGGGGAGGGTAGGGAGGGAAGGTTAGAGGGTGTGTGTAAATGTAAAGAATGAGGGAGCAGTGGGACAAAGGCAGATGTTTGAGCCGATATTACTTATTTCCACTTCTGTTTGAAATTCAAAAAGAACAAAAAAAGCTATTTAAAGTGGAAGTTCACCCTGAAGAAAACTTTGTTGTAAAAATAGCAGAAAAAATAGTAAAAAATATTGGTGAAGATTTGAGGAAAATCCGTTAAAGAGTAAGAAAGTTATTAGAGTTCAAAATTTTGGATTTGTGACGTCATAAACGAGCAGCTGCCCCATGTGTTATGTAATATAAAATGTATGAATTTCAAATTTTGTATGGTTCCTGATGACTTAATTTTGTTTTCTTTTCATGATCGGGTGTGAAACTATTTGTCTATTGATATACAAAAGTTACAGTGAAAACCATTTTCAATTTTCTGAGAAAATGACATTTCGTTGATTTTTACCATTCGCTATGTAGGAATGCTGCTCGCATATGACGTCACAAATCAAATAATTGAAATTCTAATAACTTTTTAATTATTTGATAAATTTTTCTCAAACCTACAATATTTTTTATTATTTTTTCTGCTATTTTTACAATAAACTTTTTTTCAGGGTGAACTTCCCCTTTAATATGTTATGAAAATCACACTTAACATTCAGAAGAGTGAAGAACTTCAAGTTGTATCAAATGTTGTTTCGCTCTCACAGGGAAAGCTTTCGGACTTTCAAAATTTCTTCTGTTGGGCAATTCCATACGTGTCGTACATTGTATGTGACATTTTGACGACAATTTATAGTCTCTTGGCTGATTGCTTGAGCAATAAAACTTTCTTCTTTTTTTTCAATGATAAAGTTAAAGCGGAGAGTGATGTGAAGACTGATAACCAACGAAAAATAAGAACGGGTGAATTAAAGATGAAAAAGTTGCAGGGAATAATTTTCCTGGTATTGCATCACAATTTGCTCCACATATTTGAAAAACTGCTATGCATAAAGTCTTTTGTTTTGCTTATTTTTAAATAGGACTGTACATTGACCTTTTCTCTTATGACCAAAAATGCTATTCAAATTTTTTAAAGCAAAATCATTCCCTGTGTTGTGTGTTATACAGGACTCAGAAATGTCCCATACAATACATTTTTGCCCCTAATTCATCAATGGAAAACATATTTTGGTTGATTGTCATTTTTTTTTACATGACTACCCAGTAGTACTTTAATATTACCACAAATTAAATTGAAGTTCTTTGTTTGGACAGCAGGTTAAAAAGTGTTGTGAAAATGACTGACTTTTCTTGCATGGAATCGCCCTGTTGAATTCGATTAAAGAAATATTTCTTTCGTGCTGAAAATTATCAGGGTACCTGCCTCATACATGGAAGATGATAATGTTTTATGATTTTATTTACCAAGATGGGCTCCAAATTCATTTCTAGCCTCACTCCTAGGCACTTGAGTTTGCCTTTTCTTGTATTAAGAGAGTATGTGTACCAATTTGATTACTACAAATATGTGAAATACGTTCTCAAAATGTTAAGTAAAAAATGAGCCCTGCTTTGTGAGTGCGTTGTGTGGAAGAAGAGATAGAAATTAGGCGTGAGGAAGAGAGAGAGAGAGAGAGAGAGAGAGATGGGAAGGAGAGACTTGGCAGCCTTCTTTCAAAATGTAGACTCTATTGATTGAAAAGCGTAACATCAGATCTAAAAAAAAAAATTGAAAGCCTGAGAGGGAGATAATGTAAGAAATCCAGGGTCATTTTTGTTATGAAACCATTTTTTTTTACTTTTGGAATGAAATGCGTAATGGAATCCATTGGAGCATTACCATAGGGAATCTTATTTACGTTGTTGAATCGAATGGAATAACTTCATTACCAACATGAAAAAGACAAGGGTTGAAAGGAATATAGTGGTTAGGGGTTGATCCAATTTGAAAGAGAGATTTACTACAAAGTACAAACATGTGAAATTCTAGAAATATTAAGTAAAAAACTTGCCCTGCTTCTTGTGAAAGAAATGGATAGAGAAAAGGGGAGAAAGAGAGTGGGAGAGATGGGGAGAAAGAGATAGAGCAGTCTACTTTCAAAATATTGATTCAACTGAAAAGCATAGCATAGAATCTAAAAATTACTTTGAAATCCTGAGAGGGATGAAATGTAACATTAGAAATCCAGGGTCATTTTTATTTAACAAAACCTTTTTTTTTACTTTTGGAATTGTTTTATTTGTATTTTTATTTCATATTTTTTTAAATCTAAAATTGTAGGCGCAGTTCCTCAGAATTTCAGACCATGTGACATTTTATGTGACTGCAAAAATGTTAACACTATAGAAAACTGTTAGAGTTGGTACTACTTTTTTAATAGCGTAGTAGGTTTCATGGTACACTATGTATCTTTTGTGGGCAATTGTTGGTCCTGAAAAGGACCACACAAACTTTCAAAATGTTTGGTACTGCTTTGTCAGGGAAAATAATATTATGAAGTATAATTAAATATAATGATTGTACAGATATTTTTTCCTTTAATCAAATGTATGTTACATTCTTGCTTGTTTTCACTTGGTTTACTAGCAGGAGGTATAATTTTCATATTGTTTAACGCCATCTTGGATAACCCACTTGGTATACACTCACTTTATAATAATTAATGTTTAGTCCAACCTCCACCTGGTCTAACTTTCATTTAGTCTATTGCCCAGATGCTCCTCTTTCTGTTTATATTAATATTTTTTTCCAGTCTTTATTGCATTTATTATTCATTGAATGTTTAAACCCCATCAAGCAAATTTTGAAAGAGGTTATACTAATCTTCATTGTAGGAATCCTTGCATGGTCGAGCAGTCAGTCCATTGCAAATGTTGGCGATCAAACCACTTCCTCAGGTTTTGAACAAGTGCTCATGATATTTTGCACAAACATTTGTGTTTAGGTAAAGACATGCAATACCCATTTTCCAAATGTGTTGGAATTTGTGTTGTCATGGTAACAGCATGTTATGTCCAAAACCTCTAGGAAAACTCATAATGGATCAAACTACTTCTGCAAACATTGGTCTTCTGGTAAAAATATATGCAAGACCCATTTTCCAAATATGTTGTAAGCTGCATTGCTATGCTAATAGCATTGAGGATATCAATCCGTTTCAGTTTAATTTTTTATGATTAACCCTTTCACATCAAGTACATTGTCTATTGTGAATGATCCTTTCCATTCTATTTCCTATTCTCTAATCAGTCTGAGAAGAAATGGTTACAGGATGTATTTATCAGACTGGTTCAGAATGAAGGAGAGAATAAGTTTCACAGTCAACTAAAAACATCAGAGTATAGACAGACAGTTGATCTCCTTTCAAAGTTCCTATATCACAGGTAAAACTATAATTTTCTTTTCATATTTTCATTCAGTGTTATATATGTTATTCATTCATTATACATGTATGTTTTTTTTATTTATTATATGTTATTTCATTCATTTTATGTTACTTCATTCATTTTATGTTATCATAATCATTATAATTGTTATTTTAGTCATTAATGTGTTATTCCATTCATTATTTTATATACATGTACTACATGTTTTGATTCAGTATTTTATTATTCATTACTGTCAAATGTTGGAGGAGTGTTTTTTTTTTGGGGGGGGGTAGTAAATTTTTCTCTGTCTTTAATATTATGTAAATCAAACTGAAGTACCCCTTTGATTTTCATTTGGTCTTACTTTTTACATTGCTGTGGCACATTTCATAAAGAACTTACTGCCAAGGTAAGTTTGCCATTATGGGATCTACCAAACAGGGCTCAGCAGCCAATCACAATCAAGGTTTCCATGGTAATTTCATTATATGGCAAAGACTTCTGATGTCACATGACGAAGACCGCATTTGGAATTACCTTGTCTTCACTAATAAAGATGATAATACAATATTTTAATGGATTAAACTAGTTCTTGGTGTATATCTACACTCATTTGTTACATGTATATTCTACCATCATACTTTTGGGAAAAGAAAATTTGCATCAATTCTTTTTTACTTTTCTATAAATAGTAATAAATAAGAAATTCAACTGTTGAGGTTGAAAGGGAAGTTCAGTAATCTTTCACAAAAATTATCATGCATGAAATTTTATGAAGTAGGAACACTTACAAATCATTTTAAAGACAAGTAGTAATACATTTTCAACAACTTACTTTTGACAACATATCATTTTGAATGTGATTTTATAAGAAATGTGGGCGTTTGAAAAAAAAGCATCTTTGTGGATTTTGTGTCATCTTTGAACTAGCAAAATCTCATGGTTGGCAGTGTAAATCGGGTGTTTGAATGTGCAGGGATGACAAGAACCAAAGGAATAAGAGGGATGAGAAAAAGAGGTATAAATGGGGGGGGGGGAATAATTTCCGAGTCAGCACTTGAATAACAGCTCTTCAAACCATTGCAGAGATTTGGAGAAATACGAAAGGAAAAAAAACTGAGCTTGAAGGACAGAATAAGGATTTCTGGTGTTTTTAAGAACTGATCCCATTGTTGAAAATCACTCTTCTGTTCAGTCCTACACTCAGGAGAAACCCTTGAGACTTAATCAATCTCATTAATTTCAAGATGGATTTTGATGAGGTGATTTTCTCAGAAGGGATTTTAAGATATAGGCCTTGCTAGCATCATTAATGACATGATTATATTTGACTCTTTCCATAACTGCTACCCCTGTTATTATATGAATACATGCATCTTTGAAATTGATTTGTTAATCACAATCTAAAATTGCAGCCATGGATCTGAGAAGATTGGAAGAAAACAAGACTTGGACAAATACATTTTTTATTCATTAGATTTGTGAGATTGATGAGATGTTTATTGAAGGAAAATCCAGCAAGCATGATGTTGAAAGTGTCATCAAAATTGGATGTAAAAAAAGAAAGTTATGACATTTTAAAGTAAGCTCAATTTAAAGTTTCACGTATTTTCCACAAAATAGTTCTATGTAGAACTCAGTGACATGCAAATGAGAGTTGATGATGCCCCTCACTCACTTCATGTATTTATTTTGTATTTTATTGTTTAAATTATACAATATTTCCATTTTTACAAATTTGACTAGAAGAACCAACTTGACTGAACCATGAAATGTTAAAACAATGGTAATTCCACATATTCAGGGAAAACTAAAACTTCTTTCACAAGGATAAAATTAGAATATATCATATAAGATACAAAAGAAATAGTGAGTAGGTGATGTCATCAGTCCCTTCATTTGCATACCCACCAGGATGTGTATATAACTGTTTTGTGGAATTAAGCAAAATTTAAAAAATGTCATGACTTTCTTATTTTACATCAGATTTTGATGAAATTTTCAGTATTATGCTTAATTGTTGGATTTTTCTCTTTTTATTGTATAAATCACTTTTATGTTGGGTTGACTTGTCCTTTAAATGTATACATGTAGTTTGATTGAGTTGAGGATTTGACCTGAACTTGAGTGTAACAGGTTTAGTACAATTTCTGTGAATTCTGATGACAATAATGTACTGGTAATAAAGAATGTGCTTGTTTTATTTACTTTCACACTTGGTACATTCAGAAATATGTTCTTATAATTAAAAATCAATAATATAAAAAAGGCAGGTTTCATACTAGATTGATATCAATCTTTTAGGAATCTTTCTTCATATTTATTGCAGGGTTTTTTTTGGGGTAAAGATACATTACTCTTCTAATTTGCAGTGAAATATGCTTCATTTTACTTTCTTTTCCTTTGACTGAAAGTAATGATATCATAGTGGACATGTTCAAATAAAAATCATAAATATTTTTTCTTAATGTAGCCAGCTTTGCCAAACTGAATGTGTGTAGTACAATGTGAAACAAAGCTATGGTGTGTACATTAGAATAGCCTATTATTTGAAAGTTCTTGTTTCTTTGAGCTTTTCATATATTTATAGGTTGATTCGATTTTTCTTATTAATGGACTATTCTATTTGAGTGTTTGACATTAATTTCATTGTCAAATTGTTAAATTTCATTCATTAATTATAATTATTTTCTTTGTCTACGTGTGCTTAATATCTGAATGTATACATGCAATATCATTGTACAGTCAAATCACACATTGTATGGAAATGATGATGTATAAAACTCCTTCAAAATGCCCTCATTGTTGATCAAATGACAAGAGATAGCTGAAAAGTTTTTTGAAAAACACATGTATATCAATAAATGTTAGATTTGCCAAGACCCCCTTATGTTCCTTCTGTGTGGAGTCCAAATTCCTTTTTCTAAAAATTAATGATGGTTAGCTGTTTTGGTCATGGCAGAAAAGATATCAGCAAAGCTGTAGATGTACAGACAGTTTAGTTACTATGTAAAAACCTGCTTCACAACGGACATTTTGTAGCATTCATTAAAAACCCTGCAAAGCATATTGCAGTGCGATAGCAGAAAAGACATTCCTTTTATTTGGTCTTATCTGAATCTCTCACATGATATTTTACTTTTGTTTCATTTCAACTATTTCATATTAAAAACCATCAAAATTGCATGATGATATACTAGTAATAAACAATACGCATTTACAACTCCAGTAAATATAACTACTCCTTTTTTTTCGTTCATTTTTTTTTCAAGTCAAACCAAGAAAGTATAGATCAAATCAATCAAGCTGGGATTCAAAGTTATCATTAATGATATTATTTATATCTTTCTTTTATTTTGTTGATAATGCTCCATATAGCTTGGGCCCAGGATATGACATACATGTAGATGAGACGGAAGAAGGTCAGATCCCTGAATTGGCTAAAGCAATTCGGCAGCTACCTGCACCAACGGAGGTATTTACATTTCTTTTAATCTTATTTCCTAGATGATTTGATGGTGTTGGGTTGTTTAACTATGTTTTTTATATGATGATTGAAAACAATAAATCTATATATTACATAGGTTGTGTAGATTCGAATCAGTGATAGGCTAATACGCCATCACGTGACCATAGCTGCGAGGATCGCATTTGTTATATTCTAGGTTTTGACGTCACCTCAGGGAATATACTGTGTAGTATTTTTGTAGTTTTGTGCTTAGAAAATGAGATGTGGTAATACAGCATTCAAAGGCACAATACTGAGGCTATGTTGATGATTTGATGCTTGCTGACATAACTAATCCAGTTGGGATTAAATGTAAATGATAAAGAATATAATTTAATGATACCTACATGTACATACGACTCTGACTAAAATTAGGCCTACTTGTGATGTTGATAATGATGATGCTGCTGCTGATGATGATGGTAATGATGATGATGATGATGATGGTAATGATGATGACGATGATGATGACAATGATGATGATGATGGTTGTGGTGGTGTGATGAAAATTTGTAACTCTTTTTAATGGTTCTATTTAACAGAGTACATAGACTAATGGTCTATATTCTCTGTTATTGAAGAGGATGCGAAAGGTACACTATTATCAAATTATCACACTTAATGGAAACCTGCTATTCCTTTTAATTCATAGATACTTAAATTTATCTTGAAGGGGATATCTCATCCTTGTATTCAGGGCCAATAATTGAAATAGTTGAATAACTGGTGGTCTGATTCCACGTAGTCAATATATTTTCAAATTTCTATCAATCAAATACAAATTGTCTTCATTGTGTGGTTTCATCTTATTTTTTCCTGTTGTAAATATGATACATGTAATAGCATTAAAGACTAATGCAGATATGAATTTCCGAAATAGGCAAAATAAAAAAGAAGCCAAAAAAGATATCTTCCATTATTATTATTTAAAGGATTAAGTAACTTTGTGGAGGTTTACAAAAATCTGAGCTTCGGGACTCATATATGCTGTCAGTGCATGCAATAATATTTCAAGGGGAGACCATAAAAATTGTATTTCATAAGCCTCATTTTATGCTTTGCAAAAATATTGATTGTAGTCCCTCCAGAGCCTAATGTGATAGACTTCATTATTGCAGCAATGAAGTGACCAATTAGCTGTAGGGATTTCTGGCTGACCTAAAGGTTTGCCAGTATGATCAAATCATTAGCTGCAAGATAATAATATATTGTTAGATCCTGAATTAGGTTAAACAATCCCTTTGAAAAAAATGAAATATTGAAGTTGCATATAACACTTAGAACTTAGTTCCTCCCGCACTCTTCATCTGGGTCGGTTATTCGCAACCTCCGAAAGATTATTAGCGAGGTTACAGACTTCCAATTCCTTACAGAAAGTCTGGCGCTAGGTGTGTTGAATGACTAATTATTCTGGTCTTTACTTTTCTTTTACTGTAGGATGATGTAAGTCAGTTTGCTCGTCAGGTCATTTGGCAGTTTGAAGACATACGGATGTTGATAGGTACAGATCTACCTATCTTTGGTGGTACAACATATCCTGCTGTCAGTCTAAGATTGAGGTAATGCGTGCATTCACTCCTTCTCTGTACAGAACAATCCATCTTTGATAGAATTCATTTTATTTTATTTATTTATTCCAAATTCTCATTAAAAAACATACAACATACAAATCAAAGAATACACTATATACAAATAAGGATACAAAAATAGAATAACAGATAATGTATCTCACTGTCAGTGTTTGATTCAGGTATTGTCAACCAATAACTTAGGCTGGTGCTATATTCAAGTGCCAATTTGAAAACTGGTAATAGTGTTGGGGTGATGTTTACACCAGCCACAACATGAATAGTAGCAGTTTTCATAACCCCTCCTTTGGTGCTGGAGCTAGGTCTGGCAGCCGTAGTTACATTCTCAAAACTAACATTGATCTTGATATCAGTACAACATATAATGCTGTCGGTGTAAGATTGAAATAATGCAAATACTTGAAAGACTTGCAGCACTTGAATCATTTCAAGGTAGGCATTGAAAACTTGTGTTTGGATTATTTATACACCACTCACAGTACCCATCTTGGAATGATGTTGTTTTGCCAGGTCTGAGGTCAGTAGGTGTTGAGCTATCTTTATTGTTAATAGTTTAATTTCAGTCGATCAATCTCAATTTGATTTTGATTTAAATGTACCTCAAATCTTTATAAGGTGGGGCTGTGAGCACTTTCACTTTCATTTTATTGATGCATTGATGAAGGAGAAAACTACTTATTTGAATAGTTCATTAAGTTGGTCAAATATGGCAAAAGATCACAAAAATTAAGTAGCTTGAAGTCTTGAATATGAACCTCCTAATTTTTTTTTCTTTCCATTTTGTCTTTCAGAGACACCCAGAGTCCCATCAACATTCTAACTGGGTTAGATTACTGGCTTGATAATCTAATGTGTAATGTACCTGAGCTTGTCATGTGCTACCATCTTGATGGATTTGTACAGAAATATGAACGTCTCAAGACCGAGGATATCCCAGAACTTAAGAATGCACAGTTCTCACCAATGGTAACATATCTATGAGATTTATTTTTTCTAGATTTATAAAATAGGTTGTCTCAGGTGGGGAAATTGTTAAACTCCATTGTTTTGGATGTGACACTAGAGCATTTTCTTTTCCCAGTTTCATACCATTTACCATGTTTTAATTAATAGCGATATACCTGAATAAGTATCTTTTGCTTTTCCTCCACTTTTGTTTAAATAAACATAATACACTGGTATGTACTGTGATACATGTTCTTGTTTTATTGGATGGTTACTGTAGGAACTGTGCTTCTCAGCCAATCAGAATCAAGGAAAGTTTTCAGATCTGACAACTTATCAGATAAGAATGTTGATGAAACACTCCCCTGACCCATGTTTCAATGATGAAAACAGGGAACTTGTTATCGCTCTAAGATTGCTTTTTTTTTCATGCCAGAGATAGTATTGGAGTCATCTGTCCATCTCATTTCATTCTTTGCATATAGCTAAATAACCATTTAACTGGTCAACTTGGAACTTGGTCCAAGTATACATATATGAGTGACAATGATCTGAATAGATTTGGGGGTCATAGAGTCAGTTACAATGGTCATTATGTTTCTGAAAATGTCTCTTTCTTGCAATAACTGGCTTGTGTTTGCATAAGTGAGTAAGGATGATTTAGTTTGATTTGGCATAGTCAAACATTACCAGACAGTCAAGTAAATGAAAGAAGAAAAAATATCCATCTCTTTGTCTTTATGCAACAGTGCATGACAATGGCACATCTGTTTATTATAGAAAACTGGTGAGCAAACAATCGTACATTTTATATTAATGATATGCAATATTTATATAGTGCTTAGCGCGTAATCCTATTACCCCAGGTTTAGCACGACTATGAATCGTTAGGAATATATCAACCTAAAGGCCTGGTCACACTGCCCGAGCGTCGTTGGAGCGGTCGTGGAGCGGTAGGGAAAGAGGGTCGAATTTTGCTTCAAAAATTGGGGGGGGAAATCGCAAAAAAAATCGAAAACATAAAAAAAAACAATCGAAATCGAAAATGGTGAATGATAGCGAGCGGTGATGATTTTTTTTCTCTCTCCGCTCCACGACCGCTCCAACAACGCTCGGGCGGTGTGACCAGGCCTTTATTGAATAATAATAGATTTCCATTCTATGACAGGAAATTAGAAATTTTAAACATGCTTGGATACAAAAGTAATCACGTAGGTAAATAGAAATGATATTTCTCTGAGATGTACATGTATCCCATTGAGAGGTTTCCTTGGAGATGAATGGCTCTTGTGTAGAAGTAATAACTTTGCATTCCCTTTAGCAATGTAATAGGTGACGTCAGTACCAGTCTTTCATAAGCTTGAGCTTCCTGTTATTATCCTCTGTTTTGTAAGTGCCAGAGATTGGGGGGCTGTTGCATAAAAGTTTGCCTTTGAACGCAACTCAGTATAATCAAATGTAAGTCCCGAATGCATGTTTGTGATTGGCTAAAAAAAATCAAAGTTATGTTTGATTTTTGGAGATAGCTTTGATTACAAGTTTTCCTTCAACAGGCCCCTGATGAGTAAAAGTCCCTTTATAAAGCATCCCATTAATCCCAGGGGGCCACTTCCATTGACAAGTGGATATCATACATTGACCCAAGAAGGAGCACATAAAAATGGTACCTGTTTCAAAGTATGGCACGTTCAAAAAGATAAAAATGATGAAAAGAGGTATACTTTTTGTGAGGCAATTACTAGATTAGGGTCAGATTTGCAAGGGTATAAAACACTAAAACGATAGTCTTAAAAGGTTATACTTTGCTGCAACATTACGTGTTTAGGGTCCAAGCTACCCCCAAGCCTAGAATATAACAAAGTGCGATCCTTGCAGCTATGATCACATGATGACATATTGACTGACACATCACTGATTTTAATCTACTTACTGCTTTCATTCTATGGTTTTATTCTTTTGTTCCATACAAAAAATGTTGAGGAAAAGAGAACTGGTGATAATAAATCATTGGCCTAAATTTGAAAGGTAGTTTTAATCAAAATCATGGTCGAAACTCTCGTTTTTAAGTGAAACCACCCTACAGGCTACAGCCTCATCTCCTTTGTTTTTTTGTATGAGAATTTGCTAGAGCAATTCAAATAGACTAGTTTGATAAAGCTTGAAGTACTTCTTACCCTATTTTTCACTGTAATATGATAAAGTGGAGATTGACGACATCTTTAATATAATGCTGAACCACATTATGATTTTTTTAGAGTAATTCCTTGCGAAAAGTATATTATTTTATTGACTTATATGTTTATTTAACTTACATAAAATAACTCATGTATGTTTTTTAATGTTTAGAAATATTTTTACAATTATGGTGTTTATGATATTAGAAGTATTTATCTATGTTTTGTTTGAAAATGAACATATTGAGAAATAATTTTACTTTGAAAGATTCAGTTTGATTTTCCATCGCAAAAACTTTTGACGGACCTCCTCCGTCAAAAGTGGGTATATCCTTAATTTTACCCCGTACAATGTGTTATGCCAGTAAATTGATTTTTACAAAAATAAAACTCAAATTATGTAATAGTCTGGAATCAGCAGTGTTGGGAAAGATATGATTTTGAAATTCTACGCACTTACACTTAATTTTTCCCATAATGCATTTCATCTTGACATTGAATTTCAGGTTGTGAAAGATATTGCTCAAAACATCCTCTCATTCATCAATAGTAACTGCACCAAAGAAGGACATACCTATTGGCTCTTCAAGGGTATGTATGTGAGACTTATGGGGTGTTGCAAGAAAATATTTGCAATCAATTGCAAATATTCTGTTGCAATGTCACAATTGATGGATTGAATTTAACTATAACAAATTAGATCATTCTCCTTGTTTTAGGAACCAGGTTAGCAATTAATCACCAATTTACAATTAATTGCAAGACATATGAATGTTTTAGGGACTGAAAATCGACTTGCGATTGATCGCAACTTTCTTGCAATGCCCCATTATTCTAAGATCTAAGCAGCCTGATGGATATTTATGCACGTTTTTTTAATTCTAACAAAGCAAATTGAACACCACAAAATAGTGTATCATCACTTCAAAATAAGATATATTTTTGATAAAACCCTTTTGAGCAAAACAATTCATGTTCTGTCATGTCATGTATAAGTTTACACATACTGATGATAAAATTGTTACTTTTAAGAAGTCACTTTGGTCATCTAGGGAAATTCATGGTACTATAATCAGTGCTTTTCTTATTATTGAAATCGCTCAATAAGCCACATTTTATATTCATCCTCTGTAATTTTGAAATCAATAAAGTTCCTTGAAAAAGAAAAAAATTATACATTTCAGAAAAAATCTCTCTTTCCATTTTGTATTTTCATGAATGTAGAAGTTGGAACCATGTCATGTTTATAGGGAGCACATGTTATAAATGAAGGGGAAGCACTACTCTCATTCAGTTTTATTTGGGCATAAGAAATTACCTTTGTGACTTTTGACAAAGAAAAGTTTGTATTGTCATCTTAGGCAGAACAAAAAAATTACATCAATGCTGGAATCAAGCATTGTTGCTTGAAATCATTTAAAAAAACAACTGTGGAAAGAAACTTCAGGCTTTTTTTAAAGTTGAAAACAAGGAGCCACTAATTGTCATTCATTAGTAAATAGTAGTACAAATTTGTAAGTATTCCATCTTTAAACCCTTTTAATCCCTTTGCTTAAAGCCTTGAAATATCTACATGTTCTTCTTTGAAATTATATATATATTTTTTTTTTATGCATACTCTTAATTTGAGTTTAAGCTCTTTTACCGCCCACCTCTCCCTCAATTATTTCTTTGAAATAAGATAACCTTAGTTTCTCATTCTTTTTTGCTAAATATATTTCCTTTCTATATTTTCATGTGTAATAACTCTTTTTATAAAACTGGTGTAATCCAATAGTGAGGGTGTATGCAAGTCATGTTTTCATGCCCTGATTGTCTAGAACTTTCCAGTTGTGCACATCACTTTACATCTTGCTTGTAAATCTGAGACGCCTTGAAATATGCATTCTCACAAAGAGAAAGCCATATCAAGTGTCATGATGCACATCATACTGGCTACGTTTTCTGATGTTATGATGAAAAGCAGATGAGACTTCTTGAAATGTGCGATTTGAGTGATTTAAACAAATATCTGACAGTATTACTATATAGTGACTGTTACATAAAGACACCTTGTCAGTGCTGGCATCACCCATGATATGGTCCTCTTGTTTTCTGAACTTGACATCCCTTCTTCATCTCTTTCGTTTATGACCCTTAATATACAGTCCGACCTCTCTTATCCGGACACGTTGGGATAGGCACCAAAATATATGTAATCAAAGTGGGTTTGCGTATAGGATTGAGTTTAGATTGAAATCTCATTTCCACACGTACTAGATTGAATTTAAAAAAAAATCTCTTGTGTGAGTTTGGATAATAGAGAGATCCAGATAAGGGGAGGCCGGATAAGAGAGGTCGGACTGTATATTCAGTCATTTAATCCATCCTTCCAACTATAAATGTATCTTCCCCTTTTCCATTGATGCTTTATTCAGTGATTTTAACAATTCTTGCAACTATCAATACCTGTAATTGTTTTTCCTTCTATCCAGTCATACATTTATTACATGTATTTTCCCATTTTAACCATATATACTTCTCCAACTATTTTCATTTAATCATTTTAACATTTAAGCCATTTAATTGTCTTTTTCAATAAAAATCAATTCATCTACATCATTTCCTCATTCCAATTACCCATCAGTCTCTTAATTGGTTTATTTCCAATTGGTGTAATGCCAATTTGACAAATTACCAACTCGTCTACTACCATTTTGTCTATCATCAATTCGTCCACTATCCACACTCTCTAATTGCCATTTCGTCCACTCTCCATCTTGGCTAATAACCAGTTGGTCCAATAGCCATTTAGTCCATAAAACAATCGGTGTAATTGGATAATTGGGCAAAATGAATGAAAAGAAAATGGTTATTCAATGAAATGGTCATAGACGAAATGGTGATTAGATGAAGTGATTATTGGACCAAATGATTAGTGGACCAAATGATTATTGGACCACATGGTTGTTAGAAGAAATGTTGATGGATGGAATGGCATTAGACTAAATGAAAGTAGACCATGTGACGAGTGGACGAGTTGGCAATAGACGAATCGCCAGTTCCAACAAGTCATTTTCTCATCATTTCTCTTTTCATGTAGGTAAAAATGATGATGTGGTCAAGCTCTATGACCTGAGTAGCCTGATAACTGAGCACCCAGACTGCCCTTGGGACAACCCCTTTTTGGTCCCTGTTGCCATGTTGCTATACCGTGTTGCTCGTAACATGGCTCAGGCTTCCAAGATATCGGCCAAGTGAGTGAGATGACGTGCAATGATTCATGTTTTTTTGTTTAAAAAGTGTGAAATGCCCAATTGAATTCAATATTTTCAATCTCATAAGTCACAAGCTGTCACATGGTATGATGATGATGGTGATGAGAAGAATGGTGATGATAATTACAGTGTGCAAATACCATGCTTGATTGAACACAAAACTTCAGTTCAAGCCTTTTATTCCCCTTATTCTTTGAAACGCTCACTACATTTCTTCTACATTCAATCAAGTACTTGAATTGATTATTATTGATCAATTTTGACAAGTCATGTATCATTTATTGCTCAGGATGTGCTTTCTCGTATAAAAATTCATTTAGGGCTAGTTGTTATGGTTTAGAATGTGAGATAACAGTATAATTGTTAAAGGTCAAGTCTACCCCAGAAAATTGTTCATTTGAATCGATAGAGAAAAGTCAAACAAGCATAATGCTGAAAATTTCATCAAAGTAAGATGTAAAATAAGAAAGTTATGACATTTTTATTAAAGTTTTGCTTATTTTTCACAAAATAGTTATATGCACAACGCAGTGATGTGCAAATGAGAGAGTTGATGATGTCCCTTACCCACTATTTCATTGTTTATTATATAATATTTCATTTTTTTACAGATTTTACTTAAGGACCAACTTGACATCACATAACCATTAATTTAAAATAATGATAATTTTACATGTTCAGGTAAGAATGAGAAAATTGAAATTTTACATATTTCATATGATAAAATACAAAAGAAATAATGAGTGGGTGAATTCATCAGTCTGCTTGCTTGCATACCACCTGGGAGGTGCATATAACTGTTTTGTGAAATTATGTGAAGCTTTAAAGTGTCATAACTTTGTTATTTTACACCTGATTTTTATGAAATTTTAAGTGCTATGCTTGTTGGATTTTTCTCCTTTTATTGAAATCAACTTTTTGTCTGGGTGGACTTGTCCTTTAAGTATTTTTTCTCCACTTTTGTGTAATAGGAACAAGCACATCATTGTTTACCTTCTAAATAAATGCCTGTCATTATTGGCTCAATGCAGAGATCAGCATTTAGAGGTAAGACTATTTGCTTTGATTTCACATTGTTAAATTCAGTGGTTAATTAAATCTAATATTTTCACTTGAAGACCCATCCGGGTAAACTAGGACTGCTAAGAGTTGTATTTTAATGAATGCTAAATCCTTGGTCTTTTTAAACTTCAAACAGGAGAAATTAGAAATATCTCCATATTTTATAAAGGCAACTTAAGAAATAATATTAAAGGGATATTTTCTAGTTAAACTTGAAGTTAAGACTTTTGCTTTAGTTGAGAGTTGAAACTGTGTATTAATATCACAGAATCATATTTAATAGGAAATGGATTTCAGAGTAATTGTGAAAAGCAATCTTCATAACATCATACATGAATGTTTAATCAATTGAATTGTTATTATATGTTCTTTTAGATTGTATACAATTGAATTGAATTGTTGTTGCATGTTCTTTTAGATTGTAGCTCAAGCCAACTTTATCTTATGTCAGATGTTCATGGAGGAATCTAGGCAGAAACGACATGGTAACATGGGAGATGATGATAGTTCTGATTCAGCTTGGAATGGTAATTTATGAAATTCAATATCCTGCTCAAGCTTTTATTATCTTTGTTATTTGGTCTTTATTTATTCTCCCCTACTTGGAAAAAGGGAAGCCGGTAATGAAGGAGTAATTTCCTGTAAAAGATCAAACTGCATCTTTTATTGACATAAACACCTGAATGTATTAGCATGAGGGTTAACCGGTCTCTCTCGAGGTCAGCTTCTGTGTATTTCTTTGACATTTGGCCTGGAAGAAGGAATTTATTTGTGAAATTGAAATGCACTATAAACTCAAATTTGGTTAATAAATTTATATCGTTTGTTTGTCTTAGCCAAAGTAGTACAGTATTGATGTCCTCATTTTGTACAAGAAAAAGCAGATGGTCATAGACTTTGTAGGGTAACCATTCAGTTTATGTTACTACTAGGTTCATTTCTTTCAATAATATTATCTTACATCACCCAGTAGTTATGAATATTTGGTCATGTGAAAATATTGTACAACGCCTACCTAGCTTGTTGTACGCGAGCAAATGGGAGGCTGAATGTTACACATTCGTACCGTTGCACACAAGACGTACATGTACCATCCAACATGTACCGTTGCACGGCTCTAGGACGTGACGTCACAATACGATTTCATTGAATAAGGTGGCAATGCGTGTACAGCCCTCAGGCTAAATGCGCAATGCTGTCCAAGATCATGTGCGCTTGTGGGATTTTGCTTTTTGCTTTCAATATTTTTGCCCCCTTTTCATAGATTACTGCAGGGAAAAACTCTTGGTTTTTTTTTCACATTTTCGCTAGATTTCGAGGCGTTGTACAACACAAATAGCGAATATTCTTATTCGTGCAATGGTGCGAGATTTCGCATTCGGTGAAAAAAAAACGCTCTATTCAATGAGGCGTTAGCAGAGTTGAATAGAGCATCTTTCTTTCACCTCATGCGAAATCTCGCACCATCGCACTCATGCCTATTCGCTATTTGTATATTGTCTCATTGGTTGATTCTTTATAATGCGAAGTTATAATATCATAATTTGTTTTGAAAACAAGGCATAGGAATAAAAAATAAAAATTGTTATTCAAAATGTTATACAATTCAATTCTTTGTTATTTTCATTTCTTAACATGAAGGGAGCTCTACGACCAGCAGTGATGTGGAGGATGAACCCAATGATGATGTCGATGAGGAAGAAACAAAGAGAGGAGAGATTGTTCTTCCACCAATCAAAATCAAGAATCTTACTGTCCCTAGTAGCAAGACATGGAAATGCAAAGACACTGATAGTAGGAGGTCAAAGGTCAAATCATTGGATGCTTCAAAAATGGAGAAAGCAAACCAGATTTTGAAATATGTTGCTGATGTGAGTAGACTTAAAGGCCCAAATTCATAAAGGTGTTTTTAAAACTTGACTGAACCCATGGTTTATGCAGATTTCCTGTATAAATTATGTTTATATACCACGTATATTAAAAGATGTCCAATGCTGATGCGTGCTTTGTCACAGTGCGCCAAATTGATGATGTTTTATTCATGAGTCCAGTTTTAAGAGTGGACTCCTGAATAAAACAGCATTTTTAACCAGGGCAACGGGCGTCAATTTGGCGCACTGTGACAAAAGCACGCATCAGCATTTCTTAATATACGCGGTAAATAAGCATAATTTATACAGGAAATCTGCATAAACCATGGGTTCAACTAATGGTTTTAAAAACCACCTTTGTAAATACGGTCCAGTGTTTTAATAGGTATTTTCAATGATTGATTAGTTCTGTTTTTTTTTTTTTTCCTCCAAAGCCAATTGCATTTTGAAAATAATGAAAACTATGAGAATTAGGAAAGTTGAAGATTTCCTAAAGAATTAACTACTCCATGAACATGCATGACCGTAGATTAAGGAATAACCCCACTGGAAAATAGACTCTGTAGAGACAGACTGAGCTCAAGAAAGAATTTTCCTTTGCAGGAATGCATTCTTTAATAGGAAATATCATGTAAAAAAAAGAAAAGCCAAAAAGCAAGAAGTTGTAGCAAGAATTTGTGAGCTTGAAACAATTGTCACAATTGATGTTTCCAACATAAATGTAGTTTAAAAGTAAGCAGATTTTGCTTGATACCCTTTCCTCTAAAGTAACCTACTTCTTTAGAAAGATGTTTCAAGTTATTTATCTGATACACTAATTTTCTAGGGCCTTGATGCAATAAAGAACAGTATCCCTGAATCTACTACCACTACATACCCATCACCACCATCTTCACCGTCACATAGTGCTATACCACTTCCCTTGCCCTCTTCAACCCCTGAAAGGACCTCCTTACCTACTGGTAAAGCAATTCCACTGCGAGATAAACCAGAAACAGAGAAGCAAAGATCACCAGATAGGACTGGCGGAAGGGATGGTCATGAAGGAAATTTACCTCATGGTAAAGTTCGGACAAAGACGCTAGGTTTGGTTGATGCGTGCATGCCTACAGGAGGAGAAGTTGCACATGATATCAAGGAGGCTGGTAGATCAGTCCAAAGAACTGAAGCTCTGAAATCCTTGGAGACAACCAGTCAAGAGGTACATGTAGATAGCAGTGGAATAGGATCTAATAAATTGTCTCTTCAGTCTACAATCAAACAAGATGCATCGATTGAAAATCCTGGTGAAATGTCAGGGAATCCTTGTGACCAATTACAGCTGAAGGGTGGAGCTGGACAGTGCAGTGACCTTGTGCAGACTGACCACTCACCAAGAAGGAGAAGCAAGGCAGTGGCCAAGGAGAAACCATTTCCTCAAGGTTCTTGGCAAGAGACATCTGGGTTGCTATTGCTGGAGAAGGCTTACCAGGCATACGTCACCCTGACTGGGTTAACATGGGAGGAACATAAACATGGCAGGACACTTCTCATGGCACAGCTGGCAGTAAAATGCTTCAGTAAGTCAATAAAAAACGATGAGTCCCTTTAATACCTGTGCATGATTAGTTGCACTAGATTAATACTTTCTCTTTCTCAATTAATTTGACAGTATCATTTGTCAATATGATGATGGTCTCCTCTTTTATTGACAGTTGTTTATTTTAGTTTTGTCGTGTTACTACATTTCTGCCTTTCTCTTGGTCTCTCTTTTTGAGTTGCTGTCTGTCTTTCTGTCTGTCTGCATCCCTCTCTATGTCTATCTCCCTTTCTATCTTATCTTTCAGCTTGTCTCTCTGCTAGGAAGTATATCTCTTTTTATTTTTCCTTATATCAGTATGATCTTTTCTGATCCTTTTCTTGATTCCATGTACCATATTTTGAAGGAGCCCTAGAATGACAGAGATGCCAACCCTCCCGATTTCATCGGGAGGCTCCCGAAAATTCATCCCAACTCCCGCCCTTACGATTACCATCCTTATCCTCCCGAAATTACGATTTTTTTGCATTGATCAAATTGGATTGGGAGGACATGTATCGTCTGCTAACTTTAGCATGTAGTAACTCCATTACGTTCGCTGCTACTAAATTCTGTGTGAAAAGTAGACAAATAAGGAGCAGCGAAAAGCTGGTGCATGTGATATGCCCAATGGGAATCCACTGTGCACCAGGCCGGTAGGCCCGGCTAGCTTCGCGAGGCGTGTGCGCTCGCGGCCACTGGATTTGTCGAGTCGTGCGGTGGAATATCGGTGTGTGATTTCGGCGTATTGATGGGTTGATATTGACACGAAATGGCGGAAAATCAACAAAAGAAGACCAAGAAATGGTCTCAGAAGTATAAGACTGAATACAGTCTCCAGTACCTGTGTCGGAAGTCGGAAAGAGGAATTTACCATGCATTTTGCACAATTTGCAGCGTGGACATTTCAGTTTAGCAGGGAGGCCGTGATGATAATTCGGAAGCACTTAACGTTCGGGAGCAAACGGCATAGGCCTACGGACATTGCGATGACAAGATCTTCGAGCTCCACTAGTACGCTGTTGTCTTTATTTCACCAAGCAAGGGACCAGCGCTGAGCTTTTCTTTACTGGATTTATAGTGGAACATAACCTGCCTATAGCCTATAGTGATAATTCATCCTTATTATTGTTGTTGAACAGGTACTTCTTTTGTCCCCTCATTTTTTATTTACATGTGAAAATGCATATTTGATATTTTTAATGTTAAAAAAGTGGGAACAATGTTTATTTCAAAACATGTGAAATGCCCCAAAATAAGGGTCAGATTGCACCAGAGAGCATCTAGAAACCCAGAGCTTCCAGGGCCCTAATGCGGGCCCTGGACCCCGGCCGCAAGGGTAGAGTGCTCCGCGCTCGAGATGTGCGCTATGCGCACATCATTTGGTGGCGGTTGCAAATCCTCCCTAATTCTGATTTCCAAAAGTTGGCATCTCTGGAATGATCTTCAGTATGTTATTTTTTGCTGATTTATCACAGATTTTTTTGCAAATTATTATTTTTTTAGAATTCTGTAATGAAATGGAAGCAATACCTATATTGCTTTATAGTGTAGGCCTATTCCTATCTGTCTTTATTTCCTTACTTCTTGCACTGATACACTTCTTTATATTCTGTTTCTCATGTCAAACAATTAAGTCTTTACATGCACTATTTCATATTTCTCACATACATGTATATATGTTATTTGATGTTAAAGTGGAACAAATTCATTTCAAGTGTATGTATTTTTATTTCATCATGAATACAGATGCTTGCAGGTCAATCCTTGATGGAGAGAGCAATATTTACAATGTTCTAATGATGTGTGGTGATTCCCATCTCTTGCTGACCCATGACCCTAGCAACCATCATCTTCACCATGAAGATTATCAGAACATCTCAGAGACTGACACCTTCATCCTAGAAACGGCCATCATCCAGCAGACATCTCAAGGTACTTCCTGCTTCCATAAATCATACTTATGTCTTTGTTTAATTTCTTGAAGAAATGGTTTTTAGTCCATGTGAATCTTTTGATCCCTGTATTAAGAAAGTAAAGGCCACCACACATCTTATGATTTTCCTGTGACCCGGGGAAGAAAGCGTAATAGAATTTGGTGCTATTATTGAGACATGGAATATCTTACTGTGTAATGCTCAAAATCATCATACGAAAACCTATTTTCAAATCTGTGACAATGCTACCATCCTTGTTAGAATAAAAGCAAATTTAATATCTAGTCATAATGTTGTCATAGCAATCGCACAATCGGCTACGGTTTTAAACTTATTTGTCCTTTACTCCAAAATAAAGGCTTGCAATCATCCAAAATTGTCACATTTGTATTGTTTCAGTTAACTTGAACCTCAAATAAAATGATACTTTTCATTCACATTGTCAGAAAATGAGCAAAATGTGATTTGTTCCAAAATCAGATCATGGACCACTTGAAGGGTGTGCGGTGGCCTTAGAAAATACAGTAGTGAATAAGCTAATATTTCTCATATCTCTTCCTGCTAAGATTACGAGTGGGCAACAGAATTCCTGACAGAGACGGAAGAATGTTTGGAATGCAGCATCAAATGTTATAAAGCTTGTCTAAATGATAAGGTGAAGAAGGGGAAAGCATTCAGGAGGAATCTTGGTCAGAAGCTAGGGAATGCTTGTAATGAACTAGGCGTCTTCTTCATGAACACTGCAGCTAATCTAGCTTCAGTAAAAGGTGATTGAATATGATGATAATGATAATTTATGATATTACTATGAATAATAACGATAACTATCATGTGTGCATACCACACACAAATATGCCTAAGGTGCCCTATTTGCACAAATATTAAAATACAAGAACAGTGATGGTTTTTATCATTATTATTATTTATTTGACCAATATAAAAAAGTACATCCACTTTACTTTAAAAAAAAATTATATTATACGAAAATGCAAAGAAATGTGGGAATGGCATGTTGGTCAGGGGGCACAGAAGTGAAATTTAGCACTGTTGTGCGGAGGCATGAGCCCCCACACATGCCGCTCCCAAGACATAAATCAAATATATGAATACATGTACTCTTACACGAAATATTGTACATTGAAAAAAAGAGAATGCAAAGGAAGAGAGCAAAAAAATGAAGTAGATAGGCCTAGAGATGCATTTACATGTAGACAAAAAATTACTTCTGCAAATAATATAGAAATATAACTTAGCATCTAGAAATAATTTATAATATAGAAAATTGATTTAGAGGAATGTGTCTCATGTACTAGTATGATCTAGTAAACACTTTAATAAAAAAACACTTTTTTGCAGGCCACGTGAAACCTTCAATTTGTGGAATGTATAATCATATTTTCATGTTGTTATACCAAGTCAGATTTATCTCAAACTTCATTCAGAAAATGAATATATTCTAAAGTACATGTTAAATTCGATCAATTATCTGTTCATTTGGAACTTCCACATGTATGTGATATGATTTTGTTAGAAGGCCCTGTTTATTGTGTTTGGTTTATTTTGCAGGGAAAACATCGGAAAAAGTAAGGAGCATTTTTGTAAGGAATTTGTTATATTGCCTCTTCTCCTCTTACATTTAGGTTTTTGATTGGTGAGAAAAATTGATTCATGAAACAAGGTATTATTGATGCAATATTGTATAAAGTCTTATTCTGATTTGTGTCTATACAATTTTGGATTTAATGTAAAGTACATGCCTCACAAAAAATAAGAATGAATATCTGTTAATCCTGTATAATTTAATTGCAGTGTGAATGAGCATAATGTGTTCTGTATACTCCCATTCAGACTCAATGCCCAGTACATTTGAACAGGAGCTATGGAAAGAGAGTTATCGTTGTTTTGACACTGGTGTGAAGTCCTTTGAGGAAGTCTCAGATTCAATTAATGTGGCTCTTCTCAATTGTAACATGGGGCGTCTTATGAGGCTATGTGCACAGAGCTATGCATCAGGGGGCAGCATGGGACCAAATTCAGAATTTAGCCCAAAGGAGAAGCACTATTATGTAAAGGTATGTCAAAGTTGCCCCCCCTGATAATATTCCGATTGCTGTCATCGTTTGCTGTTATTCCAGTGGTGGTTGGTGCCAGGTTAGATAGAATGGCTTTTCACAGGCCATGTTGTTATTGTAACTTGTTAGGCCCCTCCTAAGTATTGTTCTTAATCCCAACAATAATTAAATAATAACTCTTAGTTCTTTCAGTACATTAGATGTTACGAGACATTTGTAGCATGTGCAATTTTCCATGTACTTCACAGTCCACCTTTATAATATTGGAATAAGATTGAAGGATATGCAAAAGTAATGGGGTCAAAGCCAGCTGTTTTCAGTCAGTAAGGTGCTCGGTCACAAAAATTATCATATGCTTCGTACACCGACTTGGATAATTACGCATGCAAATTTATTCACTAAATAGCTTATGTAAGATGTATATTTTCTTTGCCTTTTTTTTCTGTGGTGAATACATTCCTCTTCAGTGTAATGTTACATTTGCCAATTGCTGAAAGCTTTTTGTGTTTTATAGCCATGAAACTTAAATGAATCCAGTCCATGTTTCATTGCATGGTATACAATACACCACCCTGTGATGTGGATTTCTGTCCTGATTACCCATCATTCCCAGGCAGCAGAGTGTTACGCAAGGGGTCTTCACATCCTTGGCCACAAGAGCGGACACGTTACATTGTGGGATTCCATTTCGTGGGAGCTCTGCTCTACGTACTTCAACATGGCATGTTTGATGCAGGATCAACCTCCAGTAGCTACCTCCTCTCTAGCTGAGGTAATGATCATCATCATCAAAACTTCATCTCCCCCCCACTTTTTTTTTTAGTAAACCTACACAAAAATGTGAAAATTTCCAACTAATTGTGATTCATTTCTTACCATCTAATTGTACGGTAGTCTTTGACATAGTCTACAAAATTGTATAGCAATTTATTTCATGCGAATTGCTATTAAGTGATTATGCTAATTTATGCTTAATTAGTAGGCAAAATCATATTTTTTCCTTTAACTCCCAAAATAAAGCTCCAAATGTTCTAATTTTTGGTATAGAAACTCTTTGTGGTGTTCTTAGCAAGTGTACATGAACAAAATTGCGATATCAAATCATTTTCCTATGTATTATATTGTTTTTTGCAATTTCTTATGTATTTCTTTGTGTTTGTTTTACCTTTTGTTTTTCATTATTTTTTCAATGAAATTTTTTTGGGACTCTTCTGAGATCATAAAAAGCATAGAATTAATACATTTAGACCAGCAAAACTAAAAATAATCATACATTTATGATTTTTGGTTGAAAACACAATTTGCATTGACTTTGTACACAAAATCACGTTTTTGAGCAATTTACATAACGTTGCAAAACTGGTCTCAAAATTTGCGCAAGACTTAAAAGGAAAAATTAAGGGAGCGGCGCGGTAAAAAAACTTCGCGTGGCGAAAATATTGCGCGAATCGTTGAGGGGGGCCTCCAAGGCCCCCTCCCCCCGGCTAGATAGGGTTAAAGAACCGTTCACCCCCCCCAGGCTTCCGATTCACCACTTTCATAACTGTCCTCAGCCCATGCTTATTATTAGCATTCTTAGAATCACCAGTTTTAAAGAACATCGCCCCCCCCCCTCCCTGGCCTTCCGTTTAACTCTTTCATAACTCTTCTCAGCCCATGCTTAGTATTAGCATTCTTAGAATCACCATCTTAAAGGAAACCAAACCCAAGAAGAGAAGCAATCTTATTGGAAAGAGTAAAACAAGAGGAACAATTCAAAACAAGTTTCATCAAAATCGGTTATGAAATAGGTATGTTATGGGCGTTTTAAAAGTATTGTTGCACTTTCTATGGGGATATTCAAATTGGCAAACATGCTTCAGAATGGCTAATTTTGTGGATAACCCTCCATTTGTTTTATACACAAATTTTCAGATTTTCTTTTCTTTTTTTACATACTTCACATCATTTTCTCTTGACCTTGACATAATGTATGTGGTGTGAATTATATTTTCCCATGACATGTTATGCTCAGAATGAGGCAGTATGCAATTTTAAAGATATTAAAGAAATCTGAAAAATTGTGTACAAAACAAATAGAGTTGTCCCAAAAATCAGCCATTTTGAAGCATGTTTGCCAATTTGAGGATCCCCATAAAAAGTACAAGACTTTGAAAACATCCATAACTTGCTTATTTCACGACTGATTTTGATAAAAATTGTTTTAAATGGTTCCTCTCATTTTACTCTTTCCTGTAAGATTGCTTCTTATCTTGGGTTTTGGTTTCCCTTTAAAGAACCGTTCGCCCACCCCGGCCTTCGGATTCACCTCTTTCATAACTCTCCTCAGCCCATGCTTATTATTAGCATTCTTAGAATCACCAGTTTTAAAGAACATTGCCCCCCCCTGGCCTTCTGATTCACTTCTTTCATAACTCTCCTCAGCCCATGCTTGTTATTAGCATTCTTAGAATAACCAACTTTAAAGAACCGTTTGCCCCCCCCCCCCTCCCTGGCCTTCCGATTAACCTCTTTCATAACTCTCCTCAGCCCATACTTGTAATTAGCATTTTTAGAATCACACAATTTAAAAACAGATAATCTGGAGATGATGGGGAAGGAAAAGTATTCTTATTTTGAACTTTAACTCTAACAAGACCTTTCCCAGCCAGTTTCCTGATCCACATATATTTGTTTTGTACATTTTTGTATGTTTTACATGTGTCCACTCGACTCCTCAGAAGTACAGCCTGTTGCTGAAGAGGGCCATCCAGCCCACAAGTGGAGAGGAAATATATAAATAAATAAATGCAATTATTTGCGATACCTCTGTATAAATGAAGCCTTTCATTTATTATCCTGTTTTTTCTATTTAGATTGAGAAGGATGTGTTGGAGTTCATGAGCAAAGCATTAACTCTTTGCGATGTAGAGGATACATCATCTAGTAGACATCCACTGTATCAGTATAGGGCAGCTACTATCCATCACAGGCTTGCATCCATGTATCACAATTCAATTAGAAGTCAGGTAGGTTGAGGAGTTTATTTGCTCTATTTACAGAATCATATAAAAATGCATAGAAAATATACATTGTAATGGCAATAGATGCACGTCCATGACAGTTCAAATAGGAGGAGAGCCCAATTCAGCAGTGTTTTAGTAGCAAAAGGTCCCCACATACAAAAATGTTTTTATGTGATACAGAGGTGACATCATCCAGCAGACAAGGGTCTATCAGCATAGGCAGATTCTCTCTGCCCTCACTGGCAAGTCTTGTATCTGATTGCCTCTCAATAGACTTGATCTATGGTGTTACTACACCCCCACTGGCAAGTCTTGTTAGTATTTTCCTCACTATAATTAGCTCATTTGCGAACAATTTAATTCTTTGCAGCATAATAAATATGTACCTTGGTTTAGTTTCAATAAGATTAAAGAATAATCTACATTTTCATTAAATTTCAAATGTAGTTGTCTTTATTCTTGTTGTAGTGTCATTCAATGCTATTTATATTGTAAGAGTTTGTTTCAACTTTTAATACTAGCAAATATTATAAACGTGTGTTGGATTTTAAATGTGCTTTCTACTTGTTTCTCAAAAATGATTCATCTCTTTCCCTTATTCATTTCCCCTAATCATTCCTTGATCTCTCTCCCACTCTGCCTAATTGTCTTGCTCTCTCTGCCTGTCTCTCTCTTACCCTGTATGTCTCTCCCTCTCTGTCTGTCTCTCTCTTACCCTGTATGTCTTTCTCTCTCTCCCTCTCTGCCTGTCTCTCTCTTACCCTGTCTGTCTGTCTGTCTCTGTCTCTCTCTCTTTAGTCCTCTCACATGAAGAAGAAGCACACTAAGACTCTAGCTGAGCTTCACTACACAAAGGCTGTCAAACTCTTCAAGGAGATGGATCGTCCTGTTGAACTAATCCGGGTTGAGCTAGAGAGAGTAGCATTGCTGGAACATCAGTTTGAAAGTAAGAGTCCCTGCCTTTGCCCATGTCAAGAAGTATTTAGGAGTTGCAAATAGTTTGCTGATATGATGGTAGAAAATTTTTGTATATTTGTAAATCATTATTTTTTTGTAGACACCATAGAAGCTGTTTTGGATGCAGTCCTTGCCAGGCTGTATTTCTTTTTTACAGCTTTGACTGATTGAGTGAGTTCCTGAGAAACTTATTTGCAAGGTTTTGATTAATGCCTTGATTACATTTGCCATGTTCATTGTACAGTAGATTAATCTGCATTTTTTTAATGACAATGTTAATGGCTACAGGCTGAGATTATTGTGCTTACAATATTCCCATCCATCATATGATTTCTTGTGTTAGACACCATTGAGGGCTGAAGGCAAAGCTATACAGAAGCACTACAGAGATTGTACGATGCTTGCTAAACAAAATTTAAACCCAATGTTGGTTCAGAATCTGTACAAATACTGTAAGATTGCTGTACACCACCTTAAGGAGATTGAAAATGAGCAGGTATCATCACCCTACAATGATTCTCCCTTTCTTTCATAAAATTTGACATAAAATTAATCTGTGGCAAATATTCTCTTTACAATTGAATCGCACCATTTCAATAATTTTAACCGTTGCTTGTAACTTGTCACTTATATGAGGTTTTATGCATCAGGACCCTACTCTATTTCATTTTAATAGCTCAAACAAGCAAAGGACCCAAATTGAAGACCCTAGAGACTGCACTAGGCATCATCCTTAATTGTAGTGACATCATCCCTCAGTTGGAAAAACTGAGCTACAAAATAGTAGCAAAGACTGCAGATAAATCAGAATCTGTGATGCAGGATGTTGCAGCTTCCAAGAAGGAAGATGTAGGGCTTCATCAGAACGTCATTAAGAGTGACAAGGAACAGGAAACAGGAAACCTCGAAAAGGTTGATGGGGAAGAGGAGCAAGGATGTGAAGCTGTAGAAGGGTCAAAGACTGTGCCCAGAATGTCTCCTCTGAGACAAGGTGAAGGGTTATCTGAAGAAGTGGCACATGATGCAAGTCAAGGACTTGAAAGAACTACTGAGGATCTACCCTTGGGGAAAGAGACTAATGAAACTTCATCAAGGGAAGATCAGCTCCAAGGAGCTGTTGGAGATCCTGCATGTGAGGGAGGTGGAGCTGAAGCAGAAGGAGCAGTAGGTGGAGCCGATGATGGAGCGAAGGTAGGAGAGGAGGACATGATTGACGGTACCAAATCAGAAGTTGAAGAAGTCAAGAGATTGCTGACTATCTTCGAGAGTCGTCTTCAGTTTGTCCTGCTTTATCTTGTCAAGTATTCTAGCAGTGGCAAGCATGGGTGAGAGTTGCTTTCTTATTTTATGATGAGAGGGTTATGGCAATTTGGTATAAATCTAACTAAGTTCATTGGTAGTTTTCGCAGAGGTCAGTTTTGATAATTACAGAAACTTGTCAGTTTTTCCAAATAAATGAGTTTATCATAGAATATTATGTGAAGTGGAAATTATTACATTGTATGTTTCACTTTTATGTGCAGAAGATAGTCAAGATACCATTATGTTTAGTGCAGGCAATACTGTAGAGAAGATATTTTACATAAATGAACAATTTTCATAGTTTCATAAGCTCCAACACAGAGATTTTATAATTTTTTAAAGATTTATTTCCATGAGCCTGTTTGACTGGGGGGGGGGTATTTTTTAAATCTACACCATAATTATTATTAATGCAAACAACCAAGTATATCCATGAGTGTTTGATGATTTATTTCATGAATGTGAATAGTTTATACTTTCTTGACTTGTTAGCAGCTTCTTTTTGCCATTGTTATGAAAAGGTTAATATGTATAGAAAAAAGTGTTATTCTGTTTATTAAAAAGGGATTTATAGATCTCTTTCTCTTTCTCTGACTCATTCATTTTTCTTTATAATACATGTAAGTTTATCATTCAATTCAGTTTAATTAAAAACTAATTCTATTTTTCTTTCCTGCTTTCATTTTTTTAATGCAGCTCCAATGATGAAGATCGATACAAGAAGATGTACAGCTCATCTCTAGGCAGACTTCACAGCTCAGCAGGCTCTGATAAAGTTAGCCTAAGCTCAAGACTTCAGGATATATGCAACATTGCTTCTACTCATAGATAACAGTAGATGAAGATATCTAGGCAAAGTGGATGAAAACATAAAATATTTTTGAGAAGGGATGATAGGTCAAGAGGGAGAGAGAGAGAGACAGAAGCCGAGTTGGAGAGGGATAGAGAGAATGAAAAATGGACAGAATAAGGAGATGCGTGCTTAGGCTCTATCAGGTGCCTGTTTTGAGAAAGAAGTTGCTGCACCTTGAAAATGTTGCTTAAATTTCACTGAAAATTTGTAGTCTAATATGAACTGGGTTTTAATAACAGTTCATCTGCTTAAAGCACAACTAGTATGCTGCATTACTGTAGAACACCCAGAGACCTCTGATAAAGCGAATGCAAGCGACTTTATGTGCTAGTATAATTTACTTTTATTAGAGATATTACATTGGTTGTTGTGTAATGGATATTCATATGCAGAATGTATACAGTGACAAGTTGCATGACACCTCTCTTTACCATCATTATTAAAGGCATTACAATTATTGTGCAATATTCTATTTGTCAAGTATTAGTATATGAGAATTGTGATACACATGAAAAGAAAATTATTGTTATTCATCTCTTTGAAAATTAGCACATGAAAAAATATATGGAAGAATTTTATGTCCAGTATCGATTTCGAACATATTCAGACTGAAACTATTAGGGCCACAGACTTGATATTTATTTTTCTTTATATGTATGTTTTTAAGTATTAGTCCAGTTCAAGAAGTGCCAAATGTATTGCTTAAAGTTGTTCTTTTACCTCCAAAATACTTCCTTGAATTTAGGTTTTTTATCATTGAGAAATGAATTGCATATTTCAACTTTCAGCTGATGTGATTAAAAATTATAATCAATAAAATATAGCTTGCCATATTTAATGTTTTTGAAAAGACTTGGAACACTTTATGTACTGTTTAATGAAAGACATCAGGCTTATCTTTATCACTTTACAATGGAAGTCATTCTTTTCAAGTTAAGCAAAGATCCTGTCTGAAAGTATTTGGTTATGAATATATATATCAATCTTGCATGATTAATATAGGTATAAGCTATGGAAATCCAACAATGTCATTGTTTAGATTGATTGCATTATGCCAGAGTATAGTGCTTTTGAGAGATAACATTGACCTATACATTATAATCTTTTTGACCAATCACTATGTTCTTTTGACATTGTTAGCTTTCCATAACTTATACCAATTTCACCCATGCAAGATGTAAATACTGTAGATACAATAACCAAAATACCTTCAGACAGGAAGTATAAAAAGAACAACTTTATGCTATACATTTTGTTGTTAACCAATGGCATTCTGTAATATCGTCTAAGTTGCTTATTATGACATCAATGGCTCTGAATAGTTTTGATTTATATTATCATCAATTGTCTTTTTAGGCCAGTATTATATGTAAAGAGAAAGACCAACATTTCAACACATAGTGCATCTAATTTAGTGAATGGATAAAGTTAAGCTATTTAAGAATATACTCTGTAATTATATTCTAATTCAGAGTTTAAGAGAGTTATTTACAATGATTGCCAATTTATTTAAAAATGAGATTCTTCAGAATTCTGCAGACAAATTAGGCTTGCATACAATTCTCTTATTCTAATTCTATTCCCCCCCCCCCGAAGTTTTTATCATGACTAGAAACGTGATGAATAACCCATGGTTTGTAGGATTGAAAAAAAACACAATTAGAATGTGAGTAAAAGTTTTTAAAAAATTCAGAAGAGTGCAACAGCAAGAATTGGCAGAAACAGAAGAGAGGAGAAAAATTAGTAAAACAGAATGGTGAATACCGGTATTTGAAACAAATCATAGAAGCAATAGAAAAGTTATAGCTGTTTTAAAATTGAGATCCCTAAGATTATGTAAATTTCAAATTGGTAACTGGGTAAGTAAATTATGACAAGTGGAAGGGACAACTTTCCTACAGTCCATGTACTTCATTATCAGGGTTTTGGTTTTTTCCCCCTGTAACCAATTTCCCTGGGGCAGTAGTTTTAATATGAAGAGACGATGGCTCAATGCACGAAAGCTCGGTCGGTAGAGCGGGAGTTTTGGATATTCCGATGACCCGTGTCCGATTGCCACTTTGTACGCTAATGCCCTTTAAATTCTCATTACCAATATGCTTCTACCAGTCTCATCCATGGTCCTGTTAAGTATTTCCCTATGAGTCCAAGGGTGCGACAACCAATCATGCAGTGCCTTAGATTTAAATCATGCTTAACAGCTCACTGAAGGTCATTTTGATTTTCTGTCCATACCTTTGTGAGAAAGTTTGCTATAATTGGCTGGAGGAAGAAGCAAGCTCCTGCATTACGAAAATAGATGTGGAATCTGTTTCCAATGATGGGCTCCAAAAAGGTTTGATGCCATTCATTCTGAGAAAAGTTCTTAGTTCATTTGGTAGTCCAACACCATCCTTGAGGCATAATCTGCACAGCGACTGCACAAATGCAAATGTTTCACTACAGCTCCTTGAACGAAAGCTATGAAGAGATGCATCATCCATCTTCACTCTTTCCTCCCATGACTTGACGTTTTTTCAGCTGTCTTCACAAAAGTATCAAGCGGATGCATACCACAATAGAAATTATTAAGATAGCCCTCAGACTTTTCAAGAATTTTTGAGTTCGCTCATTTATTCACAATGTGACGATCCGTCATCGTATTTGATATGTTACCTAGAATGTTGCATGACTGAGATGGAGAGTGAAGACTTTCAACAGAATCATTTATTACATCTACATAAGACTCTGCTGTTCCTGATGGCATTTCATGAATTCCAATTGTGTATGTTTTGTTCTTGTTGGCAATCTGCACCTCTCCAAAATGCCTTCTCTTTTTTGTTGTTCCATCATATTTTATTGTGGTGTTATTGCTGTCTTCAAGATCTTTTCCGACATGATTTCTTTAAAGCTGACGCATTTCTGGGATCATCCTAGAACAAGTCGATGCATCGGGTAGTTTTCAGACCTGTTTCCTTGTCATTTTTTCAACTACAAACTTAATTAAGGGGGATATATTTTCTGTGGAGACTTGATGGCTAATGCAGTGATAAATGCACTCTCTGACATTGGTATTTTATGTCTTCCTGTCTTGCATCGTCTCTATCTTTTTATTCTTTTCAAGTTCAATAAGTTTTCATTTTCAGTTTCTAGTTCCTCAATCCTTGAAAGCTGCGTTGGCATTGAGGATGGCATCTGACATAACTCTTGTTTTTTTTTCTTTTAGTAATATTTTGCCTTGCTTTTCCTACTGAAAAGTTTGAGAACTTTTTTCTTCAGTTTGATAGTTTGTTTGTGCAGAGATGATCTTTTCATTAATTTATATTTTAGTTTTCCCTTCAAACATTTCACTTCTTTTTTTCAGAACCAAGATTCTTTCCTGTCTTCTCTTCAGTTTTTGTTCGTGAATCCTATTTTTCTCTCGTAGTTTAGTGACCTCTTGTAGACATAAATTTGTTTCTGTCTGAGCACATTCAATATTTTTTTCTTAGACAGTTCAATTCCTTGGTCAGACCTGTAATGCAGGATTGCAAGCTAATGCAGTTTGCACAATGAAAAGTAGAAGGATTAAGATTTGTTTCTGAGGAAGGTGGATCTGAAGCTCCAGAGCTAATAATTGGGAGATTTAACTCTTCCTTGAGGTACAGTTGAATTTTATCGATCTTGATTTTGTTTTTCTACATTCACTTCAGCTTGGTCTTGCACGAATGCATTGAAGAAATTTAAGCTACTAAGTTTTGGAGATGTCCAATGGTCAGAGAAAATAGTTTTCACCCCAATAACTCACCTGAACCAATAACTACTGGAATACGATAGCCCATGTGTTTAGTCTGCATGAGTTATGTTTAGCAGTTAATGGAAAAGACAATACAAAGACAAACAAGTAAATTGGTACAAATATTTGAAATCATTGAATGGATATGTGAATTGGCAATATCCTCGTGGGAGTATTCTTTTCAAGTTTGCACAATGACTTTGTAAATTGCAGCTTCCTCTCTACTGTTTCTGATTGTTCTCTGGAAATGTATGTGATGCTATTAAAGGTCAATTTCTCGTGTAATATTGTATTTCAAGCACAATAAAGATGGTCTAATTTTCTGAGAAAAGATATTTTGTCAATAAAAGTAGAGTTCAAAAAGTCTCAGCATATCAGTTTTAAGTTGCTCAATAGATACAATTGAGACCAAAAATTTACAAACACCCATGGAATTTAGTGAAACGTCAACTTCTCTTGTCAAACATTGCAAAATTTACTTAATCTTCAGAAATATAAATACTACCATAACAAATTTGATATCAAAGGAAAGAGCGTATTAAGCTCTTCACATGACTGGTATGCCGTTGAGATTAAAGTAAATTTCAGGTAGAATTTTCTTTGAAGAAAAAAAGTAATATTCATGTCAAAGGTTTTCTGTTGTTATTACAATTATGGTTTCATATTACATTTTCTTTCATGATATGTCACCACTGAAAAAAAAAGTGTAATCTGAATTGTTTGTGTTGAGAAGTAACTAGCACAAATATGAAATGTTTTTGTCCATTTTTTATTTTGAATTTTTCTAAAATTTGTATTTTGGGGGGAAATAATTGACACCTAAATAGTTTTTAGCTCCTGATGACAAAGCAATGTGATGAAGGAACATGACATACTCATTTGTTTAATTTCAAATTTGTCTCCTTAGATATCAAATTTGTCATGATAGCTCAAATATCTTATAAGATACAGTAAATTTTATGATGCTTGGCAAATGTCAACTTTTCTTTGAATTTCCTGGGTGTATATAAACTTCTGGCCTCAACTGTAAATGCGTGATAAAGATAAAACCATTAAGATACAGAAAAAGTTCACCTTGTGAATGGAATATATATTGCAATAATTAGATTATTGTTTATTTTCCTGTAATTAGAGGATATGATAAGAATGCTTATTATAATATTTGATGAAACAAACTAGAGCATGCAGTTCATGGCTTACAAAGAAATCTGCCATTTGGCCGTACTACTACTTGGCCAATTTAAACATGCATTCAGAAACTTGAAAAGTTTTCCTAGAAATTAGAAATCAGAAATCAGATTAAAAACATTGCTGAAATGTTAATATGCACAGGATGATGTTTATGTGATTTCTCATTATGAATATATCAACTATAAAATGAATGAGCATCAATTTATTTGTGTTAATGTATTTTCTTGTGGCATTTCTTCAGCTATATTTCTTTGATTTTGATAATGATTGCATGAAATTATGTATGTATTACCTGTGTTTCTGGAAATCCTTTGGCAAATTTTTGAAGAAAGCAGATGGATGTTTTCAAATAAATGTAAGCAAAGTTTTATCTAGATGAGAAATTGAGAATGGACAGGTAGATGAACATATAGGAATACTGAATTAAAAGGGAGAAGGAGCAAGAGAAAGAGGAAGATGAGAAGAGAGTTTGGAGAGAAGATATGGGATTTTTATTATTAAAAGTCATCCCAATAGAAAAAAATCATTTGTGTCAAAGAAAAATGTATCAAAACAGAATGGTGAAAGTTCGAAAAAAAAATGAATTCAAATCTTTAACTTGGCATTTCAAGACAAAAAGTGGGGAAGCTATCACATTTGTCATTTAATTATCGAAAATTAATAAAATATCTCCTAATTGATAGCTCATATGGCAATCTTTATTATAAATAGATACTTATGATAAAAAGACATAATGCTTCAGAACAATTTTGTTGCGAAAAGATAGCATTTTTAATTAGTGATTATTTGTAATGGTTATGGGACAGATGCATTTTTCCCTACCCTATATAGTATATCACATTGAGTTGACCTCAAGTTAGAAATGTCTATGGGCATATACCTTTTGAAAATTCTGATTTTGTTTTTTCAACAAATCTGCTTCTCTTATATACCCTCAATTATCCGATCGTAGCATTTTTACCCGGGGGGGGGGGGCACTTACATTGACGAGTGGATACCATGCGCGACCAAAAAAAACACGTAAAAAGGATGTCTTTTTCACGATAGGGCACGTTACGTACGCAACGTGATAAGGGTGTCAAAAACACAAAAATAATGAAAAATGGTGTCTATTTCTCTAGGAAAATTACGTGTTTAGGGTCGAATTTGCGGGGATGATAAAACAAACTTAAAATGTTTTATAAAGGATGTCCTTTTTGCCCCAACACTTCGTGTTTAGAGTCCGATTTGCGCGAGGTGTAGACGGTGGGGTCGTACTGAACCAAATAAGGTAAAGCCGACGACCGAAGGACCCGTAACAATAAAACATTCCTGTATTTGTTTAGGGGTTCATTTCTGGGAATATTTGCCAAGAGTATCTTTTGTTTTGTTTCTAATACTTGTTAAGGGTAGGGTTTCACACGCCAATACTTGTTAAGGGGTGCATTTTCAGAATATGAAAATTTCGTGTTTAGGGTGCTCTTCGAGACCCCATGGTCGCGCATGGTATCCACTCGTGAATGGAAGTGGCCCCCAGGCATTTTTAATGTGATTTCCCTTAACTTGGAGATGGACATAAAACCAATAGATGCACATGCGCATAGAATCATGGAAAGCTGGGGGAAGGAATTCAACAAAAATGTAACGTCGGTTATATCTTCTGTTTAAAAAAAAATTAATTGCAGGAAGATCGAGGATCGATCATCAAGGCATCATCAAAATTATCTTTGGGGAAAATAATTAAGCCCCGAAAAAAGAGATATATTAAATCGAGGAAAGAGAGATCCGACTGACATTTGATTACGAAAGGGAATTGTTTGTTTGTGTCGAAATAGTTGCATCTACCCCCCCCCCCCCTCACACACACACCGTATATCAGGTACCGAGGACGACGCTGCACCGGCGCTCGCTGCATGCTGCCGATCAACTTTTTCACCTTTGACCTCTTCCGACTTACCGGCGAATGTTTCTCACGTTTTCCCCTTAAACTGCCCAAAATGTTCCGATGTCGAGCTGCATTGCAGGGTTTTAGACCCTTATCAAGGAGTTTTTCTACATCTTTAAGTAAAGCAAGGCTATCAAATGGTAAATATTAAATCTGAGCGTACGAGCAAGACCGCATATTCACATCATTGAATTGGAAAGAAACTCCAAAATGACATTATCCAGTCCCACCCGTATGATAATAAGTGAGCGATCATTATCTCAGTTATTGGATGGTTAAATTTAAAATAATGTCGAATGCTATTATGAAACAGTAGTTGTATATGAGTGTGTGGTAGGCATACGCTATGGTACAAGTATGAAGAAAGATGATAAGTAATTTCAAATTAGATATTTAAAGCAAATCTTAAAAAAAATAGAACAAAGTCAAATTCGGTTCAGACGAAGAAATCGAGGTCGACAACAGACAACAGGATTGTAACATGATGATGATGAAAGACTAAAAAGAATAGTCAAGAGACAAGACAAGATATGAAAGTCATGATTTTTATTGATAGATCAAGAAAAAGATGCTGGCCTGAATTTGATGGATCATATTATATTTGAGAATTAAGATAAGTAGAGGAGAAATAAAGAACTTTAACATAATAAAGAGAAAAGAAGAAGTTAGAATTAGATGAAAAGAAGAAAGCATGAAAAAGAGTCAAGTAAAAGTAAGGAGAAAAAGAATTAGAAGGGAGGGGATGAGAAGGAAAATGAGTAGGAGAGGAAAAAAGAAAGAGGGAATGTTATGTGAAGTCAAACTTGGAATGAAATCATTCAAATTTTACACTTTTCAGAATATGTTCGAATACATGCCTTGAAATTCCCACTCTTGGTGTATGGTGCTCGGTCGGTGGTGTAGCTGGGGGGCACGTGCCCCCTCCCCTCCTGAAAAAAATTGGCAGAGCAAAAAAAAAGGAAAAAGGGAGAAAGAAGGAAAGAAAAAAAGGAAAAGAAGAAGAAAGACAAGAAAAAAGAAGAAGAGGAAAGTAAAAGGAGGAAGACGAGTGAATGTGAGGGGAAGACTTGCAAAAAAAACCAAAATCTTTCATTTTACTGTATAAAATGTTTGCTTGCGCTTCGCACCAGAATTGCTTGTTCGATGAGATTCATATCTTGCTCAATAGGCTGATATTGAAGTTTTGAAGTCAATATACAAAACATATTTCAGCTCGGACATCAAGCTTTTATTATTTTTTTCATTTACAAATTTAAGTGCTCGGTAAAATGTCCGTTTTATGGTCTACATATCATTTTAAGCTCACGCTGCATGGTCACATTGTTTGATTTGCCAAGTTCCTATTGTCTACGTGTATTCCATAATGTTCCAATAAATGTTCCAAGAAACAAATGTATTCAGAATGCCCAGATTCTAGGTCTAAATCTAAAACATGCTCTATAGCCGGCATGTTCTTTATTTACTTAAATTATCCAGTTTCACATCAGAATATCAATTATGGTCTGCTCGCGCTTCACGATCGCATTATTAATGATAGTATGATACCCAATTAACTATATCCTATTAATGATTTACAAAATATGAATAGAGTGTCCCGCTTTTAGGTCTAAAATCTCAATTTTGTTCATCTCGCGCTTCGTACTCAATTGTTACATACATATCCCATTTATTAATACAGAAAGTGCTTAGAAGCAACGTTCTCGCCAGTGTAGAACACACGCGTCGCATGCGACACACGCAAATTCCACAAGCTCCTGGTGCGTCACGCGCAAAAAGTGAGCGACACGGGCAAAAAAAAAAATTATAAAAAGTGAGGGAAAATCATCGAAAATAATTGTTGCATCATTCATCATCAATCCTCAAAAATATAGAATGTTTCAGAATCATTTCGGCAACAGACAAACTACGATCTTATCACTTGACCGGATAATATCCATGCATAGACACTGGCGCATTTCCACTTCCAGCCGGCTAGCCAGCCACCCAGCCACGCTAGCTTTGCCAGCCCGCTGGCGCGGGTAGCTAGCTGAGCCAGAGCCGGACCTGCACGCAATGTTTGGAACTGAATTGTCCGCGATGCGACGTAACTTCATTTTTACATGATACCGTATTCTGATAACTTTCAAGAAATTTTGATTTTAAAATGAATTGTTCCATATAATTTTCCTGGTAATTACTTGCTAAGTATATTCTTAACGTTCATTCTCAATTTCTGCTGTCATGTAACAACGAAATAATTGTTGAAATTCTTGGATGTATGAACTGTAATAGGCTTGGCCGGCCAGCGACGTGCGTATGGCAAGCTATTTTAACATTTTCTGATATCAAAAATTATTAGATTTATTGATATCAAGAATTAATTTCTTGAATTCATTTCTTGATATCAAGAACTCATTTCTTGATATCATAAAACGATTTCTTGATATCAAGAAATTAATTCTTGATACCAAAAAACATTTATTTTTATATCAAGAATTAATTTCTAACTTGATATCAAGAATTCATTACTGATTAATAATCAGAATGATTTTTTTGCAATAAATTGACGATCGAATTCAGAAATGAATTCTTGATATCAAAGATTCATTTCTTGTGATATCAAGAATACATTTCTTGATATAAAAAAATAATTTCTGGATATCAAGAATTCATTTCTTTAAAAAAATCAGATTGATTTTTTGCAATACATTGACGCTCGAAATCAGAAATGAAAATGAATTCTTGATGAATAAATATCAGAATGATTTTCTTGATATCAAGAATTAATTTCTGAATAAAAATCAGAATTATTTCTTGCAATATATTGATGCACGAAATCAGAAATGAAAATGAAGACCTTGATATCAAGAATTAATTTCTTGATATCAATAATTCATTTGTGAATAAAAATCAGAATGATTTCTTGCAATATATTGATGCATGCACAAAATCAGAAATGAAAATGAAGATCTTGATATCAAGAATTTCTGATTGAAAATCAGAATGATTTCTTGCAATACATTGACCCTCGAAATCAGAAATGAATTCTTAATATCAAGAAATTAATACTTGACATCAAGAAATTAATTCTTGATATTAGAAAATGTGAATGAATGTTAAAACGGTTTGCGATATACATGTGGATGATTTTGTGAAAGGAAAAAAGCGAGATCCCGGGAGCGAGATGTTAATGTTATTTGTATGACAGCTAATTGCTGGATTCACCATTTATTTTTCATTCTTTCATCTAAAACAGACTATAATTTCTTGTATTGTTTTTCACATGTGTGTACAGTTCTATTGATTGATGTTCTAGGGGGGGGGGGGGGGTGGCGTGAGATCGATGTTTAGGTATTTTTAATCGATATGTCATGCCAACTCCCCCGCCCCTAGATCCTGCATCGTACAGATCAGAAATATGCCTAAGACTTTGCAACATCTCTCTAAAGGGAATTTGAATTGCAAAATGATGAAAATGGTCAACACATTTTCGAAGTCTCAACCTGAAAAAAAATAAAGCATGGTAAAAATGAATAAGTGATTTTGTATATTTCCAATATTTCCCAACTGAAAATTAACTTACTGAAAACACACGTTCGTGATACGTAGGTGTCATTTTCAAGTGACCAAACATTAAAGCGGGAGTTCACCCTGACAAAAAGTTTATTGTAAACATAGCAGAACTTAAACATAATGATAAGCATTGATGAAAGTTTTACGAAAATCCATCAAAGACTTTAAAAGTTATTAGAATTTGTATAATTTTTTTTGTTATTTGTATAGTCGCTGATTGAAAAAAATCAATGAAATGTCCGTCACCACCCAAAGCAATCGCTCTCATGGCTCATGTTTTAAAATGACCTCAGTGGCTGCCCAAATGATACCCAAGAGAAACGATTTTCATCTCATGTTTACCTGATTTAATGGTTCAGCAAATCTTGGCAGATTATCTAAATTTGTTGTCGAGTGTCCTGATGACAGATCGAGCCCAGCTGCTTCACCCAAGGTATTACGCAATGTACCTTATATGACGAAGGAGGTATCACTTGCTTTGGCTGTAGCTTCATTTTTTTATTTCTTAAAGAGTTCATAGCAAAAGCCTAAAGGTATATAAAATATATTTTAACTCGTTAGGACCTCAAAATTTTTTAAAACATTCCTAATGGATCGTTCATTAATCTGACATTTTTGTGACTTCTATTTCGTTTTATTTTCTTTCCCGCGGTTGTCAGAAAAATGCGTGATTTATATTTATTTTTGGAGAACGGGAGTCCGTACCGAAAGGTATATTAAATATATTTTAATTCATCAACACATCAAAACAATGTTAAAACATGTCCTGATAGATCGTTCATTAATCTAAAATGTTTGTGACTTTTGTTCTTTTATTTTCATTTCCACTGTTGTCAGAAAATTGCGTGCTGTATATTTCTTCTCGGAGAACGGGAGTCTGTAACGAAATGTATATCAAATATATTTTAAATCATTAACACCTTAAAACAATGTTAAAACATGTCCTGAGATAGATCGTTCATTAATCTTAGATGTTTGTGACTTCTGTTCTTTTATTTTCATTTCCGCTGTTGTCAGAATAAATGTGTGAATTTTATTTCTGAGAGAGTTCAAAGCGAAAGGTATATAAAATATATTTAAACTCGTTAGGACCTCAAAACAATTTTAAAAAACATACCTTATCGATCGTTCATTAATCTGAGTGACTTCTATTTTGTTTTATTTTCCTTCCCGCGGTTGTCAGAAAAATGCGTGATTTATATTTATTTTTGGAAAACGGGAGTACATAACAAAAGGCATATCAAATATATTTTAACTCAAACACCTCAAAACAATGTTAAAACATGTCCTGATAGATGCGTGATTTATATTTCCTTTCGGGGAACGGGAGTCCGTACTGAAAGATATATCAAATATATTTTAATTCATTAACACCTCAAAACAATGTTAAAACATGTCCCGATAGATCGTTCATTAAACTTAGATGTTTGTGACTTCTGTTCTTTTATTTTCAATTCCGCTGTTGTCAGAATAAATGTGTGATTTTTATTTCTGAGAGTTCAAAACGAAAGGTATATGAAATATATTTTAACTCGTTAGGACCTCAAAACAATTTTACAACATACCTAATCGATCGTTCATTAATCTGAGATGTTTGTGACTTCTAATTTGTCTTATTTTCTTTCCCGCGGTTGTCAGAAAAATGCGTGATTTATATTTATTTTTGGAGAACGGGAGTCCATATATAACGAAAGGCATCTCAAACACCTCAAAACAATGTTAAAACATGTTCTGATAGATGCGTGATTTATATTTCCTCTCGGAGAACGGGAGTCCGTACTGAAAGATATATCAAATATATTTTAATTCATTAACACCTCAAAACAATGTTAAAACATGTCCCGATAGATCGTTCATTAAACTTAGATGTTTGTGACTTCTGTTCTTTTATTTTCAATTCCGCTGTTGTCAGAATAAATGTGTGATTTTTATTTCTTAGAGAGTTCAAAACGAAAGGTATATAACATATATCTTACATGTAACTCGTAAGGACATCAAAACAATTTTAAAACATACCTAATCGATCGTTCATTAATCTGAGATGTTTGTGACTTCTAATTTGTCTTATTTTCTTTCCCGCGGTTGTCAGAAAAATGCGTGATTTATATTTATTTTTGGAGAACGGGAGTCCATATATAACGAAAGGCATCTCAAACACCTCAAAACAATGTTAAAACATGTTCTGATAGATGCGTGATTTATATTTCCTCTCGGAGAACGGGAGTCCGTACTGAAAGATATATCAAATATATTTTAATTCATTAACACCTCAAAACAATGTTAAAACATGTCCCGATAGATCGTTCATTAAACTTAGATGTTTGTGACTTCTGTTCTTTTATTTTCAATTCCGCTGTTGTCAGAATAAATGTGTGATTTTTATTCTTAGAGAGTTCATAGCGAAAGGTATATAAAATATATTTTAACTCGTTAGGACCTCAAAACAATTTTAAAACATTCCTAATAGATCGTTCATTAATCTGAGATATTTGTGACTTCTATTTTCTTTTATTTTTCTTTCCCGCGGTTGTCAGAAAAATGCGTGATTTATATTTACTCTTGGAGAACGGGAGTCCGTAACGAAAGGCATATCAAATATATTTCAACTCAAGCACCTCAAAACAATGTTAAAACATGTCCTGATAGATGCGTGATTTATATTTCTTCTCGGAGAACGGGAGTCCATAACGAAAGGTATTTCAAATATATTTTAAGTCAATACAGCTCAAAACACTTTAAAACATTTCCAGACAAAAAGACCCATACATTTTTAGATAAACAGCAACTTAACATTTCAACATTTTGCCGATATCAACTCTAAGTTAGGTATTGGTGTGCGCCGCCGATTAGAACAATATTACAGTGAACTTCGCGGATTGGCAATGAAACTTGACTTTACCGGGATCAAATCATCAAAGCACATGTGAAAATCAAAACATCACGTGTAAAATCGGCCACCACCGAATTGGCGGGTTTGCGACACGCGTAAGAAAAATCCTGGCGAGAACGCTGCTTAGAATTATAAGTTTTTAGGTCGGAATGTCAAAAAAATTTGCTCGCACTTCGCGCTCGCATTATTTAAATATATACCGTCTTCGTGGGTAACTGTAAGCAGTCCTTAACAGGTCCCTTTTTGATAATGCTAGCACAGTTAATAAAAATTTCTGCTCGCGCTTGGCGTTCGCAGTAACCATCTAGTTACATACAAATCTTGTTCAGGATCACACATAACATTGCCCAGAATATTAAAATATCAGAACAAAATACATGAAAGTAAAAAAATAATCGCTCGCACTCTTTATAAGGCTTATAAGATTATTTCATGTTTATGTTGTTTTATAAGAATAAACTAAGAAGTGACTGATCGGGGAAAATAAAGGTGAAGATAATTTCGGGCCCCGTCCCCTATTGGCAAAAGTCGGACCCGCCCTTGTGACACATACACACTCACCAAAATAAATGGTGCCCCCCCTGAAAAAGCAAGGACCCCCCAGTGCCCCCCCCCAAGGAAAAAAATCCTAGCTACGCCACTGTGCTCCGTCAGCAATATGCAACATATTCAAGACCTTTTATCCATCTGCTAGACAAGATGTCAACACTGTTTATTTTCATCTTTTCACCTGAGTCAGTGTAATATCTGCCCAGAATGTGTATATCATACAATACAATCAGTATCCATCAGCCATTTGTTATGTTGATGTAATTATCTCCTATTTTCCTTTCTTACTCTAAATATTGTAGGATCCTTGTTTCAACTTCCTCGTCATAAAGTTCTGCAAACCACCACTTCTAGAACTATGGCTCACATAACTACTGAAGGAGTTGGTAAGAATGGAATTTACTGGGCTATTGGTGGAGTTACATTCTTCATTGCCTCAGCTACATTAGTGAGTATATTGCAGAGTATATTATAGTTACAATGTGTTATGTGGGCAATCATGTAGGATGATGTGTACGTGGTGTGGATTGGAAAACTTGGCATTTTAAGAGTTTTAAAGGTCAAGTCCACCTCAGAAAAATGTTGATTTGAATCAATAGAGAAAAATCAGACAAGTACAATGCTGAAGATTTCATCAAAATCGGATGTAAAATAAGAAAGTTATGACATTTCAAAGTTTCGCTTATTTTTAACAAAATAGTTATATGAACGAGCCAGTTACATCCAAATGAGAGAGTTGATGATGTCACTCACCATTTCTTTTGTTTTTTATTGTTTGAATTATACAATATTTCAATTTTTACGAATTTGACGATTGGGACTTCCTTGCCTGAAGCACAAAATGTTAAAATAATGGAATTCCACGTGTTCAGGGAGGAATGAAACTTCATTTCACATGACAATGACGAGAAAATCAAAATATTTCATATTTCAAACAATAAAAAACAAAAGAAATAGTGAGTGAATGACATCATCGACTCTCTCATTTGGATGTAGCTGGCTCGTTCATATAACTGTTTTTGTGAAATGAAGCGAAACTTTGAAATGTCATAACTTTCTTATTTTACATCCGATTTTGATGAAATTTTCAGTGTTATGCTTGTTGAATTTTTCTCTTTTTATTCAAATCAAGTTTTTGTTGGGGTGGACTTGTCCTTTGAATCATCTGATTTAACTCTCATGTGTAACTTTGCTTCCATTGTTGAATTTTGCCCAAAGAAATAAGATAAGTTTTAAAGCAGTAAATCTTTTTCAGGAAACAGTGTTTGTGTTAGGATGACACTTTTCTTACCATTGACCATATCAACTCTAGTAATGATATAATCACAATCCGTAGAGGAAGCATTTGATTGAACTTTGGAAGTAAGATTTATCGTGATTGTTTCAGCTCTTGATTGAAACTATCAATTGGGTGGGGTTTTTTTTAAAGATATTTTTTTCTCCAGAGACATTGATTTTCATTACCCATAATTTATCTAGTTAGAAGCACCAGAAGAATTAGTCTAGTTAGAGCTTAGATGATATTGGAGTGGTTTGATATCCTTGTATAAAAATTTGATTATCAAAAGAAGTATCCTGTGATATGATATATGCAATTCTTATGTTTTCTGCTATATTTAGGTTCAAACACAAGGTTTAGTAACATGGGGTGGCCCACCTAAGAAAGTAAATTTCAATCTAGCTCCTGCCAGTTCAGCTGAATCTGAAGCCAGCCCTGCCGAGCCTGCAGCCAGTACCGAGGCTGCTCCAGCAGAAGGGGCGGCAACTACAGGTCAAGGTATGTCAGATGTGGGTGGAGGGGGGGGGTCTCTATATTTATGTACCTCAACGTTTTCTTTATGTGACATATAAAGCAACAAATCCACTTATTTGAGTGCTCAAGGCATATAAAGAACTAAGAAGTAAATAGATGTTTTGAGAAGATTTTTTAAATACTCAAAAGCGAAAGAGGGGAGGCGATTTCACAAAATTGGACATGTATGAGCAAGTTTTATATTAATAAATGTGTATAGAAACATTCTGTTAATAAAGTTTCAAAACAAAAGTTCTTTATCATTTTGCGCAAATTACAGCGGGCTCTGCTTTTTTATAAATGTGTTGAGATGATGCATTCAGATTCTCCTCCAGGTGAGATATAACAACCATTATATGATAATGGAAAAAAAATGGAGATAACTTACTCCAATTCAAAAGTAAAAGAAAGTAGTTGCTGCTAACAATTATTTAATGAGAAAGTCTTTCCAATCACAGATAAATGCCACCATATTATCATAGATCTAGTTCTTGTACATTGAATTAAATTTATCTTGGTAAAATCATGAAATCTGAGCTGAAAACCGATAATTCTGATGATCACTAACACAAAAAGGCATATGTGGGACAGTGTATTAATATTGATTTGGAATATACCCAACATTTTATCAAATTTCGTGCTTATTTTGCTAATTTCTCAGCATTTACACATTTTTTATCCAGTCATTTGGCACATATTTCTTATTTAAATATACAAACACTGGGTTATCATTTTATTGGATTCTGTTTGAACTCATTTTGAAATTGTTACCACAACTGGTATTTATCTTTAAACTCCTTTTTCCATCTATTGTGTAAACATGCTGCCTTTTTTCTGGCTGTTCAATATAACAATATCACTGCTTGTTTGCTTAGCAATAAAAAGAAAAGAAGGCTATATTATGTCCAATACAATCTACTTTAAATTTGGTTTAGATTTTTTTTGTGATTGGTTAAATCATTTTCATTTTATTGCAAGTTCTCTGTACATGACAGCGGAAATTTTGCTTCATCTTCATACATGTGTGTGTTATACACATATAAGAGGAAACGTTTAAAATGTGTGTGTCTCATTCAGGATATGATGTCATTCCAAGAGTTTTCTTCTTCTTCCTTCCATATCTGAATGTGTTTGAAATTATTAAGCAGAATAATGTTCAGGGAATGTAGTGCCCTGAATAAATGAAAACAAGTTTGCATACTCAGAATTATGTGATACCTTTCTTTGCTGTTTTCCTTTAAGTTTAGTGAGCTTTCTCAAAGGTTTCCTTAAGCTTTGCCACTAATTTTTGCTTTTACTTTTTGAAGGCAGGTCACTTTGGTAAAATTTGCATCATGCAATTTCTTTTTTTTTAATGCTGTTTTTTTTTAAATATAAATTGCATTTTCAATGCTCTGCAAAAAAAGGTACATGTTGCTTGCTATGACATTTTTGGTTTAGATGAGCCAGATTCTAGTTCAGAATCAGCTGTGAGTACTGAAGAACCTGTTGCCGAAGAAACTCCAGTGGCTTCTGGTTCAGAGGAATCTGAAGCTAAAGAAACACAGGTAGTACCTGTTACTGAGGAACCTGCATCTGAAGCAGTTCCTAGTACAGAAGAGCCTGCAACAGGAGATACCCCAGTTGTAGCTGCTGTGGATGGTAGGTCATTGACAGGAGATATGATACCACTTCTTCACCTATATCACCACCTGTAATGTCACCAACCAAGTACTCAACATGTTTGATCTCCTTTCTACCTTTGTGTGCTATCTGTTCTGTAAGCTTGTATTGTCTGCTATTGGTGTCATTGGGAAGGCAGTGCTTACTCATAAATCTTGCTAACATTCATGACCTAATGAAATACTTATTCTAGGCACCTTAACAAAAGTCTCTGCTGTATGTCTTAGCAAGGCTTCTGCCATATAGGCACTAAGCAGCTTTGGCAATAGCTTTCCCACAATACTCTTTGTTTACAACGAAATGTGAGGATTGATGATGAAAAGATGCTTCCATGATTCCTGTTGGAAATATGCTGCTCTGAATTTTGTTAAGGTTTCCTGTGCAACTGCTCACGTTTCATGCTAAACATTTCTTCACATACCTGCTCCACACAACATAATTACAATCCATATTCTGATACCTCTCTGTTTCTCTTTCAGATTGTAACAGCATCTGTGTTTTTATGTCACTAATTGTTAACTTTATCTTTTACTTCACATGGTTCTGTGCTTACACAGTGACATTTGGCCTTCATTCTTTATCTTCAGACCTGGGCCCCGTAACACAAAGCTTAGCAATGATTGTAAAACGTTTTTCTAAGATTGATTCCATTGAGTTCAATGTACAATCAATCGTAAATATCAAGTCTACAATTAATCGCTAACCTTTGAGTTACAGGACCCTGGGGAGCGTTTCATCAACATTTTTGTCCGACAAGTTGTCAGATCTGACACCTTCCCTTTATTTTGATTGACTGGGAGGCACTGTTACTATGGTAACCGTCGGATAAAATTGGACTTGTCGGATAAAACGTCAGACAAGTCCTTTCATGAAATACTCCCCTGATGTGACAACTAGTTGGACACAGTAATACTATGGCAAACATATCACCCTCATGATAATCATTTACAAATGTATTTCTATATATGTAGTTCTTAATCCTTAATCTTGAAAATAGACATTAGTGCCATTTTATTTTCTGTTATTTCATTTCATTCATTTTATGCTGGCATTAAAATGGTGTACATGTATGAGCAATAAGTGCAAAATTTCTAAAACTAACTTGACTTTAATATGCATGTATGAGTAATATCTCATGTATGCAGTTCCTTAACCATTTTACATGTCTATTGATTTAATTATTAATTTCAGTTTAGTGAAATATTGCATTAAAGCAATTATTCAAAGTTATCTATATTAAAGTGAATGACAATAGAAAAACAAATAAAAAAGCATTTGTGATGAGGAATACATCTCATTCAAATGACAAAAGGATATAATTGGTATAAGTTATTCCATTTATTATTTTATGAAAACACCCATATGTTTTATTTCAAAGTGCTCAAATATAATTGTAAGAATACAAGTTAAGTTTGGAACTGAATTATTGAATTCAGATTCTGTAATATTATACAATAAAACCATATATGCTTCTTTTGGTATAATGCTTCATTCAATGTAGGCTGCAGTTGTGTATGTTTTCAGCATTTGTTGAATTTTCCAAGAATTTGTTACTTTTAGTCAGTGACATTTCCCATCTTTCTTTCTTTTTTATATAACATTCCCAACATAGCAACACCAGCTGATGTACCAGCACCCCTACCAGAGATCCCAGAGCATGCTACCTACCTTCTGATTGGTGCAGGGACGGCATCGTTTGCTGCTCTCAGGGCGATCAGAGCAAATGACCCTAAAGCAAAGGTAAATGACTATAGATATGACATCCAAATGTACAGGATCAAGGAAATAATTGGATTTGTGTTGACACATGTGGGTCCCATTTTATGAAGCTGTTCATAATTCACATACAATTTTCTTTAGTACTGATGATATCATGCTAAATTTTTTGTCTTGGTTTAACAAAGTGGTAATGATTTTTTTATAACCTTATTGCCAACTGGGACCATGTGATACTTGTACAAAGTCTATTGGATTTAAAGAACTCAGTAGTCAACTGGTTAAGTACAATTTTGGAAAATTATGAACTTTGCATTCAGATTCTTGTAAACCACTATAATTTTATTATACAAATATCAGCTTTCAACTTAAGATGATGAGAATCAAAATGATTGAGAAGAATTGGTCAACATTTGTGAATGAAGACATCTGTAAAATCATGCATAACTTACAAATAGCCTTATGAAAGGTGGAAAAATTGGATATCTTATCAAATATGGCCATGAGGTTTATGGATGGCATTGGATGAGTTCAATTTGAAGGGATGGGGGAAGAGTTTTAGATAATATTTTGTATATTAAATATGCATTCTGTTAGTTCTCTGTTCGAAAGTTGCAATGACATAATGATAATGTTTATTTTTGAATTGTGTATAAGGTATTAGTTATAGGAGATGAAGAAGCCATGCCATACATGAGACCACCCCTATCTAAAGAACTCTGGTTTAGTGATGATAAAGAAGGTGTTGATAATCTTAAGTTCAAGCAATGGAATGGAAAGGAAAAGAGGTGAGTCAATCATGTACTAGTGCTGTTGTCAAGTCTGTATGTCATCAGATTTGTGGTTTCATAGATGCAAGTTGCGCCCTTATGACGTCAGTCATATGTGTCAGTCCCGAGAGATTGGTTATCCACAGTGAACTCAACACCACAAATTGATGTCTTGATTCTCTTTCATTCAAAGTGATTTCAAACACAGTTTTCACTTGTGGTTCTAATAAGTAAGCCTTATTCTTCCATCCACATGGGAATCATTGTTCAGTATTTCTGTAATTGTTCCATTCTTACTTGCACATCGTGCTATCTTGTTTGTCTTATGAAAAAGTGATCAACCCACTAACTTCTCATGATAATGAACAGTGATGGTGCATGGTGATGAAATGTACGAGTCGCATAGTTTAAGGTGTGTTATGGCTTTGAAGGCCAAGTCCATCCCAGCAAAATGTTGATTTGAATAAATAGAGAAAAATCTAACTAGAATAATGCTGGAAATTTCATCAAAATCAGATGTAAATTAAGAAAATTATGACATTTTAAAGTTTTGCCTATTTTTCACAAAACAGTGATACGTGTGCCGGTATGCACAATTCAGTGACATGCAAATGAGACAGTCAATGGTGTCCCTCATTCACAATTTTTTGTTTTTTTATATTATCATACATTATTTCATTTTTTTTTGGTCTCACCTGCATAGCAGATCGGAGACTATAGGGGCCGCTTTTCCGACAGCGACTGCGGCGGCGTCAACACCAAATCTTTACCGAAGGTTAAGTTTTTGAAATGACAGCATAACTTCAAAAGTATATGGACTAGTTCATGAAACTTGGCCATAAGGTTAATCAAGTATTACTGAACATCCTGCCTGAGTTTCAAGTCACATGACCAAGGTCAAAGGTCATTTAAAGTCAATGAACTTTGGCCAAGTTGGGGGTATTTGTTGAATTACCATCATAACTTTGAAAGTTTATGGATCTGATTCATTGAACATCCTGTGCGAGTTTCAGGTCACATGACCAAAGTCAAAGGTCATTTAAGGTAATTGTTAGATTGCTGTCATAACTTTCAAAGTTTTGCCTCCGAAGAAGATTCTGCTAGGATCGAAAGCTTAGGCCCCTTTTGACTCTCTTAACTTTCAAAGTTTTTAGATATAGGTGGATATAGGGGTAATCAAGTATCACTGACAAGTCTAAGGTCACATGATCAAGGTCAAATGTCATTTATTGTCAGTGAACGTAGTATTGTATCATATGAATGGTGTTTTTTGTGAATAATTATTTTATAGTACTAGTTTTCAAAATCAGCACAGCTGTTATATGGAATCGCACGATGCAGGTGAGACTGCCAGAGGAGCTCCACTTGTTACAGATTTGACGATATGGGCCAACTTGACTGAACCATATAGTATTAAACAATGCCAATTCCACATGTTCAGGGAGGAATTAATTGTTGTTTCACTTGACAGTGAGGAGAATATTGGAATATTTCATATTTCGTGTGAGAAAATACAAAGGAAACAGTGAATGACATCATCGGTATCATTTGCATACCGACCAGGATGTGCATATAACTTTTTTGTGAAATAAAGCAAAAAGTTAAATTGTCGCAACCTTCTTATTTTACATCCGATTTTGATAAAATTTTCAGTGTTATGCTTGTTGGACTTTTCTTTGCCTGGCTCAACCCAGATGGGTGTTTCATAAAGCTGTTCGTAAAGTTACGAACGACTGGAACATGTTCTTAGGTCATAACTCAATTACATAGGGATATCACATAGCACAAGAAAGGATCACCAGTCGTGCGTGAAGTCATTCATATCTTACGAACAGCTTTATGAAACACCCCCCAAGTGAGATAAGTAGCCGTCTGTTGAATAGGAAAGAAAATGTATCATTAAATTAGATTTTGCTTGTGTACACTTGGGCTAAAATTAGAAATAAATTGATACACCATGCTCTAAAATGCAAAATGTCTTGATTTCTTTGTAATTTTACTGACCATGAAGGGCAGAGATTCATAGCTAATAACAATTATGTATCGTATTGTAATGAGTTGCACTGCTAATTTGTTGAGCAATGGCCTCATAATAAGATAGCCAAGTTTCACAAATATGCATTCAGTAAGCATTGATTGTCAGTACTAAATCCTCAGCAACCATTTTTTTTTTTTCATTTTTTCAGCATTTTCTTTGAGCCAGATGCATTTTACTGCAAACCATCTGAGCTACCAACAAAGGAGAATGGAGGAGTCGCAGTACTCAAAGGACACAAGGTAATGTTCCTCTAACTTTTGTTTATACTATACATGTATTATGAGCTGCAACGTGTTGTATTGACTAAACCATATTAACAAAACTATTCAGATATTAAACATGCATGTTTATTCATAAACTTGATAATTATATTTAATTTCGAAGACTTGAATTTAAATTTAATGATTGATCTTAAACAGACTAGTCTTCATCAAACACTTGTTTTTATTTTTCATTTATAGATTTGAAACAGGCACTGTCAGTTACAAAAGAACTTAAACTTTAGGACCATTTTGTTTTGCATTAATATAAAACTTGGGTTTGAATGCATCTCTTAAAACTAACATTTTACTCTTTTTCATTTGTCTTGAAACAAGTTAAGCTTCATATCCATTATTAGGAGCACTCTAAAATCTATTCATATCAATGAATCAAATTCAAAGTGTGAAATATGATATTTGATTTTGATCATTTTAAACATACAGGTCAAGGGGCTCAATGTTCAGAAAAAGAAAGCAACGTTGGAAGATGGATCAGTCATTTCATTTGACAAGTGCCTTATTGCTACAGGTAAGGGAGCTCATCTAATAAAGAGTTATGATAGATTCAAATCAAGCTCAAATTATGATTAATCAAAATTTGTCGAGTTTTGAGATAGGACTTTAAGATGAGGGTTAATATGAGTTTCATTTTAATCTATTGCAACACTTTAAGACCAGGTTGATTTTCTGTTTGAGCCTGTATTGTGAACTTCAGTTCAACTCAAACCAAGGTCTTAAATTTGGTTTAAAATATGGGTAGCCAGATGTGACATGAATCAATAACAGAATGTTTGAAGGCTGATTAAGTCACAAAACAAGAGGGATAGTAAACATACTTAGAAAGACACAATATTGATAGAGTTTTGCCTTGATGAATTATAGCATATACACACATTGTGAGTATGTTATGACCTATGGGAAATGTTTCACAATCAAATGCCAGTTAAATTTGTGGGTCTATTCCTAGTTGCATATACATGTATATGTATCACTTCACCACAAATACATACCGGTAATGTAGGATTGTGGTTATTTTGCCTCGTAGTCAAATGCAAAGAATTTAGATACCAAAGATATGTTTGAGCCTCAACCAACTTCGAAATTTATGCATCCATGTTTTTGTCAACTCATTTTCTTCCAACCAGTGAATATATTTGGGTAATATACTAGTGCCTGTATGTTGATATAACAAACCGGTTGGGCTTTTGCTTACAGGTGGTGTTCCAAGGAATCTTGCTTCAATAGAAAAGGCTGGGTCAGAGGTCATGGAGAGGACAACACTTTTCAGAAATGTAAGTATTGGCTACATCAGAAACCTAATAATTGGAAACAGCTTAACATTGTTTTAGAATATTCATGAAATATTAAACCATCATATAATCATTGATCTCTATTCTTGACAGGTGAACAATATTGCTATAAAACTTTAGAAGTAACAGTTGAATGTCTCTGACATTTTATAGGTGATTGAATTGTGAGTCAATGTACTTTTTATCCAAGCTCAAATCCAAGCCCAATGCACTAAAAACTCTGTAAGTCTTGAAACATGCAGTTATTCGTTTGTTGTTTGTTATTTTGTGTCAGATTAATGACTTCAAATCTTTAGATAAAGTGACTCTGGATGCTAAGTCTGTTGCTATCATTGGAGGTGGTTTCTTGGGGAGTGAGCTGGCCTGTGCTCTTGGCAAGAGAGGTAAGTTTAGGCAAAGCACCATCAGTTGTTTTCAGTTTCCCCACTGCCCCTTTAAATAACGGAATAACTAATATGCATTAATCATTATGTTGAAATGATACTTCACACATTTCATAGATTTCTGATGTATTATTCAAACATTATGTAAACTATATCATAATGCTTGTTAAACTAGTCTTGCGTATCTGTAATGATATGATTAATAAATTTCTCAATATGACATCTCTATTCTTTTGACATTTAGAATGGTAAATTTTATTTGGATTTGTATTTTAAGTTAAAAAAACAAAGTGGGAGATAATAAAGTCCTGATAAATGAGATGTAACTATTTGATTCTTTGATATCATCTCAATGTAACAAAGATAGAGACATAACAAAAGTAGTACTTATCACAACACTACACAATTAACCTTTGATGTTGCAGTGGTTCTCTGATATTATTATTAACTTTTTATTTGAAAATTAATGTATTATTTCTTTTGCTTTTCAGGAAAAGAGACTGGAATGAAAGTCATGCAATTTTTCCCTGAAGCTGGTAAGACTATATTTTTTGCTATTTTAGGGAATTGTTCAATATCATGTTGTACAGTATATTTAATACTACAATATCAATCTCTTGACTTCTTCATGACTTCTGCAAGTCCACCTTTGCAAAATGTCTGATACTTCATTTATAATCATTGCTGCCAATGAAACCAATAAAAACTGGAAGTTATGTTCTTAATTCTCAAAAATAATTATTACCAAAAAAAGAATGTCCTTATCCAGGAATATGATTAAATGATAAAAAATATGAAACAATTATTTTATCATTTTGATGGATATTATTTCCTTATTGTAGGAAACATGGGCAGAGTGCTTCCAGAGTACCTCAGCAAATGGACAACAAATAAAGTTTCAAATGGTAAGTCATCATTATTTTAATGCTTATTTCTTCTCCATGATATGTAGTGGTCCCATCTAATTAATGCTGGTGAAATACCATTGGAAAATGCACACCAATATGATTTCTAGTGCTATGTGATCTACAATATAAAAGAAGCAAAAATATATCTAACTAGCTGGTTTCTGTAAGCAACCTACATATTGGTAATTAACATTGTGCTGGGCAAAAGCCTTTCATGTATCTTGCAAACAATGCGGGAGGGGGTTACAAAATGCGGACAGAAAGATGAGGTGTGCATGTCATACTGTACCTTAGGCCAGGGGGTGTTTCAGGAAAGGACTTGTTAGATGTTTTATGTGGAGCATTGTGGCCCAGTGGATTAGTCTTTGGACTTTGAAACGGGGTCGTGGGTTCGAATTCCAGCCATGGCGTAATTTCCTTCACCCAGAAATTTATCCACATTGTGCTGCACTCGACCCAGGTGAGGTATATGGGTACCTGGCAGGAATTTATTCCTTGAAATGCCACCGCGCTGTAAGAGGCTGCAGGGCTAAAGCCAGGGTAATAAAATCCAATAAGCGCATAGCGACGCATTTGGCAGTGATATGGGCTTCATAAGCACGTTAGTATTATATTATTATCTGACAGTTACCATGAGAACTATGCTTATCAGCCATTGAAAATCAAGGAAAGTCATCAGATCACAAATTTTGATGAAACGCTCTCCCAAAATATGACTAATCCTTTCAAATGTTTTCATTCATATTTGTTTATTTTATCTTTCAGAGGGTGTTGAAGTTCATTCAGATATGTTTCTAAAGAATGTTTCTTTCAATGGTGATTCCAAGCAAGTTGAGCTACAGTTCAGTAATGGTGATAAGGTAGGTTCATCACATCATTGTTTCCTAATTTCAGTGCTTCTAACTTTATTCATTTCAACTCTATTAATGGTACTTTTTTTTGAAGATTTTTATAGCAGGTTGACTTAGGCAGACTTTGATTATATTATGAAAGTTTCACATGTTTATTTGAATAGATATTATTTCACTCTACTGATTCAATGTTTACTGACCTTTTGTGTGATTTGATTTAGAGTCATATCTACACTCCTATTGATTGCTTCCTTACATTTATCTCTGTTCTTACCATTTCTCCTTTTTCTACTATGAGATAAAGTTGTTACTTGCTGTTGTTAAACCATACCCTGTGTTTGCTGCTTCTATATACTTCATCCCTACAGAGCCTATACATGCTCCTTCTTTCTTTAGAAGTAGTCAAAATTTGCATGTATTCAGCATATTCGCAAGTATCGTATTCATTATTTTGGTTTTGCTTTACATATTCAAAATTCAACCAGGTAGCACTTTTGGTGTGTGCTAAGGTTGTAAGCATCAATTTTGGAAAAGAATCGACTCTTAGAGTTTCATTATCTTCTCAATCCATATGATCGTAAACTTTTTGTCATTTTTTTCAATATAACAGGTAGAAGCTGACCATGTGGTAGTAGCAGTAGGACTTGAACCCAATGTTGGTCTTGCCGAGAGCTCAGGGTTAGAGGTCGATGATAAGTTTGGAGGTTACAGGGTCAATGCTGAATTAGAAGCTCGAAGAGATGTGTGGGTGGTGAGTGGAATAGTCTTTCTTTCACAGTACATAAATATAACAAATATGTAAGAACAAAAAGCAACATTAATTATATTCAGGTATTTGAAAAAAAAATCATAAATCATTTGAAGTTGTGAGATCATGAATATAGTGAAGACTTATAATTTAGAATGTTCAGAAAGAGAATTGTTTCCAGTTGTTTAGTTTGCTGATGCTTGTGGATACCACTAATGTCAAGACATTTTCTTATCAAGGAATAATAATCTTTGTATCACATTAATTTCATATGATCTTTTGTGACTGCTATACATGTGTGTTTTGTGTAGCATCTTTTTGGGGATGTGCAAAACTTTAATGAAATTGTTATCCTAATGACTGAAACCAATAATAAAATTTAAAAAGTAAAACTATTCCCTGTTAACAGTAGTCTGATGTAATCTATCATGCAGACTCACCTTGAAAAATCTCTTTCAGTTAATTTGTTATGTAAGAGCTTGTAACCCTGAACGGGACGCCTCGGACTTCAGTGGTGACTTAACGACCCGTGGCTATTTTTCAGAGGGGAATATCATGCCTGTGTAATGGAAAGCACTTTCTCTCTTGTACCCTTGATAGGCTGGTGATGCATCATGTTTCTATGACATCAAGCTTGGTCGTCGTCGTGTAGAGCATCATGATCATGCTGTAGTTAGTGGAAGACTAGCAGGAGAGAATATGACTGGTGCTGCTAAACCATACTGGCATCAATCAATGTTCTGGTGAGATTGTCATCCTTTTTAGGGCCCTGTTGCATAAAAGTTACTAGTATCGTAAGTCTGCCATTCACTGGTAACTACATGGTAAGAATGATCAGTATCCAATCAAAATCAAATTACCATCAGAAGTTAGCAATAATAGTAATTTTTATGCAACAGGGCCCAGAACCGACTCAGGGATGTTTTCTTACGTATAATGTTAGATTGCTTTTAAAGAAACATGAGCTCTCTAAGAATATAAGATTGTTTTGTGAGGTTCTGTTTTTTATGTTCACTTGTGTCTGTGGGGAAATGCGAACTTAATTTTTCAAAATTGTGCTGTTAAAAAATTGATAGAAGAAAAATCATTGTACGACTGAAGGTTTACAAATTTATCAACAACATTTTTTTCAATTTGAAAGTGAAAAACACTGTACTTCCACTATGAAGTTTGGTATACCAATTCTGGTAACCGTTCACTTCATTTGTTGTGAAGATTTGCTTGTTTTGATCTTTTTCAGGAGTGATTTAGGTCCAGATGTTGGGTATGAAGCCATTGGCATTGTTGATTCTAGTTTACCAACCTTTGGTGTGTTTGCTAAGGCTACTGCAGATGATACACCAAAAGCAGTGGTAGAAGCTACTGGAGAAGGAATACGATCAGAAACAGAACAGGTACAACATTCATTGTATTATTTTCATAAACATTTGGAACCAATGTCATAAAATATTTATACTCAATCCTATATATGTTGCTGTTTATAAGTCATTTGTCTCTTTTTTTCCATTTCATATGACAAAAAAAAAAACCCCATTATACTCTCAAATTATCATGGCTTGAGCGACTTATGAAGGAGGATACGAATGGAGAACAACAGGGTCAGTGTACGAAAAAGTTAATGATTCTATGGAAGTGCCAGTGAGACATAAAATATCTTGGGAGTTTCAACCTATGTTTCATGGGCACTAAAATAATGATCATTGCCCTTGTCAACTCCTGAACAAAAATTTAATGATATATTAATTTTCTCCACTCCCTCTCACCTTGTCTCTTTTGTTTTAAATTTGTATCTCTGTCTTAATGTCATTTGCTTTCACTTTCATCTATTTCACATTCAATCTTCTCTTGTTCTACTACAGGCTGCGGTAGAATCTACCCCAACACCTACGGCTCCAACTACCTCAGAGGATTATGGGAAGGGTGTGGTATTCTACATGAAGGATAAGGTGGTAGTAGGCATGGTGCTATGGAATATCTTCAACAAAATGCCCATTGCAAGAAAGGTAGGGATATCATCATGCTGTTAGAAAATACCTTGCTTTCAGGAACCAAGATGTCCCTGTATAAAGTCTGTTGGGAATTATAGAACTCCATATTCAGTGGGTTAATGCAATTATTCAATGTGGCTTTTGGTTGGACATTAGAACTTTTTTGTGTTGTCAAATTATTTTTCATTCAGTTTAATTCAATCAGTTTCATAAATCATTTGTTGTCGGGATGTGCTAATCCAAGAGGGGTATTTGTTTTGGTTCAATGTCACTGTAACCAATCCTCTACCACTAAAGTAGTGAATGCTGCATAGTGCAATATTTTTTCACAAGTTAATTAAAAGTGATTTAAAGATTGATTGCTGTTTTACTCCATATGAGCTTTGATGTATATTTTTAAGGCAGCACTTTTAGGAGCAGTTGTTTCCTATGGTATTACAATAATCTGAAGTTTCAAACTTGCATCTGATTGTCAAACAATTCACTTGGAGTATAAAAATACAAAGCAATGCAAATGAAATACCTTGTCCAGGGCATATTTGCCTTATAATAGAAGTCAAATGCACTTTAAGACAACATCCAGTTACTTCTTTTTTGGTGTTTATTCTTTCATCCATATTAGGTAATCAAGGAAGGAAAAGAATATGACGATGTCAGCGAGCTAGCCAAGCTCTTCAACCTCCATAAATCAGAAGAGAGCTGATTCCATCCATATACTTCAAATTAGAATTATAGTAGAGAAATATAAATTATGATTTGGGAGAATTATGTTAAAATGAGTATACCAGGCCCTGGTTTCACAAAGCTTAGTGAATGACCATTATGTGCAAATGAAGCATACAAATAACTGCACAATTGATGACTAAGCTTTGTGTTACTGGACACTTTGAGAGTATCATGCCAGGGATACCAAAACCCTATGGGATATTTGTTTATTAAATACTGCCATTGGCATGTAAAGAGTGAAGGCAATTACTAAAAGGCTTGTAACTTTGCAGTGGAACGAACTCTTAAAAATGAGAATGCCATAGGGCATTTTCACATTTTGATAGTCAGTTGGAGTACAATGAACCATGTTTGAAGCCAATTAATGGAACTTAAAAAGTCATTGTGACAATGATTGTTGGAAATTCAACTTTAATACCTCATAATATCAAATTTAAATTGTCGTGTGAATTTATAAACTTTCCAGTATGCAAGGTAGATTGTTTTAATAGGCAAGATACTCCCTTCTCTTATATCTTGTCCAAGATTCATTTTCAATGACTTCTCTTAGATTTCTTTGCCTTATTTAATATTCCTTGTCTGTGCACTTTTTGTTTCTGTGAAAAATGTCATAAAAAAATTATGAACAATTTCATATTTTGGAAAGCAGGAATGCATTTGATACAGCACTTTGAAAATGTGTGCATATATATACTTGCCAACTGTTCCAACACCATATAGGATATTCTAGAATGATCCATATATTTTATCATTCATGATAATTTGTTCCTATGACTTACCAGGTTGACAGTTATAGCGTGTGGTCCCCGTCATGAAATGACAAATCATATTGTACAATTCTAATTGAGGATTGCAAGGTAAAGATGTGTTGATGTTTAACATTAAGATTGGACACCTTCAATTCAGAAAACATGATATTTTTTGTTATTTAATACACTATCATGTCCCGACGAGTATTCAGCAACAGCATTTATGTATGATTTTGATTGATGGTCACTATCATGTGTTTTGCCAATTCTGTGCCTTGAGTAGAAGTATTTGTACAATGTTGTTAGAGATCTTGAATGTATAATATTTGTTAATCACTTAAAGTGGTGTTCTTTTCCTGCCGGGGCAATCCTTGTTATTGCATCTGTGGGAATATGAATGCAATAATGAGATGACTAAAGAAATCCAAAACAATGAGAATGTATCTATGGAATGCCCAGGTATGAAGAATTCCTTTATCCAGCTACAACTAATAATATTTGAATACATGACAGTCAGAATGCGAATTGTAGATATTATTTTAGCTGGAACATTTGACCAAAATAATAATTAAAGTATTGGTTTCTTGTCCAATTCCCGGAAGCTTGGGGGGGGTTATAGGAATTCACTAACAGCTAGAAAAATCAAAATATCAGAAACATGATTGTATCTCACTTATAATTGATTCTAGCCATTAGTGAACAGAATCAATCACATCTAACCACTTTGTAGATACATTCGTTCACTTGGATTACAAATTGAATCTATTTGTACAAGACAAGGAGGAAAAAAGAATAGAATATACATGTATACTTAAAAAAAAAAATCTGTGATCATAGCTTGTGTCGGCTTGATCACCCTAAATGCTTGAATCTGCTTGAAGCCAGAAGGCAATACTTTAACATAGCCGACAGCTTTCTGGCTCTGAACAGATAGTATTCTCTTTGAGAAACAGAAAGGTATTAAATCTGTAAACATAGCACCCTTCTGTTTCTCAATGAGGCAATATATATATTATGAGTTCTTATTGTGTGAAAACTGAACTGTGCTACAGTCAGAGTACATTTATGAAATGTACACAGGTATATTTGATGAAAAGAGATTTTATTGAATAAAATCAAGAGAAATGCTATCAAATTCATTTGCATTGTATATGTCTCTTCATTTGTCTCATCAATGCTATGAGTTTGTATGTTTGAGATAACAAAAGTAATATAAATAACAATAATTATGTACATTATATTACAGAATGATAATGAATGTCTTCAGGCAGACAATGCAAATTCTTAGAATTCAAATTTAGTGAGGAAATATTTCTTAAAGGTCAAGTCCACCCCAGAAAAATGTTGATTTTAATAAATAGAGAAAAATAAAACTAGCATAATGCTGAAAATTTCATCAAAATCAGATGAAAAATAAAAAACTTATGACATTGTAAAGTTTCGCTTATTTTTCACAACTCAGTGATATGCAAATGAGAGAGTTGATGATGTCACTCAAGATTTCTTTTGTTTTTTATTGTTTGAATTATACAATATTTTAATTTTCACAAATTTGACAATAAGGTCCCTCTTGGTTGGACCACGATATGTTCAAACAATGGTAATTCCACAGGTTCATGGAGAAATGAAACCTTGTTTCTCATGACAATAAAGAGAAAATGGAAATATTTCATATCATAAAATAAAAAGAAATGGTGAGTGGGTGATGTCATCAGTCCCCTCATTTGCATACCGACCAGGATGTGCATATAACTTTCTTATTTTACATCCGATTTTGATGAAATTTTCAGTGCTATGCATGTTTGATTTTTCTCTTTTTATTCAAATCAACTTTTCGTTGGGGTGGACTTGTCCTTTAAGTTTCAATAGTCCAATGCCATGCTGCTTCCTAACACTTCTTCCAATCATTGTCTCTTTTGTCAGACTATTTTCAGCAATTTAATTTAAGTAGTGGGTAGTTCATTTTTACCTTAATCACACAAATGGCAGCTTTACAATTCATATTCAGATGTCTGAAATTAAATTTCAACATAAATTTATCACAACTGGCTACTGCTCTGCACTCGTTACTAGGCCTATAATCATGCCAATACCAAAAATATTTTGTAACTTCTTCAATTTCATTGAAAAGCCCAAGTAGATGATCAATATATAGAGAATAAATTCATTTTCAATGTAGAAAATTAATTTACATTTCATTGTAAATAGTGGTGAAAAGAAATGTGTGTAGTATCACAAGCCACTGTTTCTGTCAAAGCTTAAAATTATTATTCCTTATAATTTATAGCAACTACCATGGTAAACTGTTCCAACGTAACAGCCAATCAAAATCAAGGTCTCTGTCATAGGAACCATCAAACATTTTCTTTGTCAAATGCCATTTATAAAATACATATTATCGGACTAAGGATTGTTTCATGCAACGTCTTGCACACATTTCATCAACACAAAGAGCATGCATATTCTACATTTAAAAAACACTGCAATCAATACAAAACTGTTATGGATATCAAAAGGCAATGTTTTCTTTACAATCATTTCCTTCAGGTGACAGTTTCACACTTGAATTAGGAAAAGTCTATCCAATAGAAATAGTTTATGAATAGCTTGGGCCTACCATCAACATTAATATTTTCAAAACCCTTACAATATTTTGGTACTATTTGCATGTGGTACAAGTACATATGCATTTCATATAAGCCATTTTCGGCCATAAAGTTGTATTCACGTTAAGGACAATTTTTCCATACAAAATAGATGATTCCTTCTTTTTTATTTTTTGCAAGTTATATTTGATAAATGACTTCACTCTACTATTTCATTGTCAGTCTCTTATGAATGATAAAGAATATTTCAAATGTATTTTCATTTGGCTCTAAAGCAATAGTTACAGAAGTTGATATAATAGTTCACTACTTTCAACCAAATCCCACCAAAGCATGCAGCATTTACCTTGGATAAGAAGTAAAAAATCAACTGCTCACAGTCCTCTGTACCGACTGACAAAGTACGAACGTTAGCATTTCTTGAAAGGACTTGCCGGACATTTTATCTGACTAAGTTTGTTTTATCTGACAGTAAATAGGAACTGTGCTTCTAAGACAATCAAAATCAAAGAAAGTTGTCATATCTGAGACATTGACAGACAAAATGTTGGTGAAATGCTCTAGTGGCTTCCATACAATAATCATTAAAGATAATCTTGAGTAGAATAAACTTTTACTTCAATCTGATAGCCTTCTTCTTCATCCCCATCCTTCCCTAATTCCTGAGACATACAGCTGGTTTCTCCATTCACTGCACATTATCCAGCATTTTTCAACTAGTAAGCAATATTTGCTATCATGTTACTCCTTTATGCTGTCCTCCCTCAAGGTTTAGTCCAGGAAATACCAGAAACTTGCATTCACTTCATCTTGGACGCCAGCATCCTATGCTTCTCAAAGTATGACAACACCTCTTGCTCAAAACAAGATAACATCATTTATTCTTGTGAGTGTGACCCATCTTCAAGAAGACCCATCAACAGCAGGGGAAAGGTCTAGTGGAATACATGAAATTCAGATTATAATATTATTTGGTATGAATACAATATACATTTTAATAATATATTATTATATGTAAAACATCCTAATTTTTGTTTTATTTTTGTATAAAAGTGCTTTGAAACTTGGTCTTCATAAATCATTTTATCATTATAATCATAATATACTCCCTAAAATATACATAATATATCATAAGAATCTTGATCTATAAAAATGTATTTCACTCGAATAACCATGGTATAAGCTTTGTGTATCCAAGGTTGCTATCATCTAACACAATATACATGGAAGATGTTTTCTTTTACTTCACTACACCAAAATACTCATTATCACCATTCCTTCTGTACAAGCTGGACATCTTCAATAAAGATTTTACAGTAATTTAAAAAATGTGCTGTTCATTTCATTTTAACCTGCTGTTGTTGATTATTATGGTGTTTAGGGGGTAGTGTTTTAAAAACATCAATGAGGATCATACTCACTGTTCAAAGCCGCCAATAGCCTCTGCAAACTTGTTTCTTGTTATAAAAGTTGCAAGAGCATCAGCAACCTATCACAAACAGACAATACATCAAATACACTTATCTTGTGAATTATAATTTTAAAAAAAAATGTTTTTTATAAGCTTTACACCAATGGCTAAAGATGAATAGTAAATCACTTCAAAGTTCTTTTACAAAGAACCTAATTTGTCTATCTTAAAAAAAAACTTTGTTCTTTCTAAATAATCTTGAAGATATCCTGTTGGATGCCTCAATATGTAGAAGTATGTGAAGAGACACATGGGGCATATTAATGTAACACATAAGAGCACTTATTGACTTCTTATCTCACCTTGTTACAGATAATACAAGACAAGGTAGGCCTATGGTTAAGTCTATCTTTCCTCAACGAACATAAGCTTTGAGAAAAGTAATTTCATCTGCATTTACACACGTAATCACATAGCTATTTGTTTCGCATTCTAAACTTAACTCTTTAATATTCCACACAAATATATAGCTCTCTGGAATTTATATGTATTATTTCGTACCACATCAAGAGATTATTTATGGATGAAGGGTAGTTATTTACCTTTTGTGGTTGGTCTTCATGTACTGCATGACCACACTGAGGCAAAACCTGCATCTGAAACTTTCCTTGCATCTGACCAATGGTCAAGTCTTTGTCCAATCTGTCGACACCTAGCAAAAAATAAAGTATCTCTTTATGTCACAATAATAATATTGGTTGGATTTATACGGCAATTTTTCCAGAGTACACAAAGTGTAACTATTATTACCTCAGCTTTAGCTTTAACTGTTGCTTAATTTTGTATTCAAGGGATTAATCCTGCAAAGGTTACCTAGTATTCACCTCAGCACAATGCCGATAAAAATGCAAAATGCAAAATACAATCACCCTTTTACTGGAACTTACAATAAATTTTGACTTACAACCAATTTCCAACAATGCAATTCTGAATAAAATGAATTCATGTAATTATAGCCACTTTTGCTGCCTTTTCCGGTGCATTTTTTTTCAAGCATAATTTATTCGAAAGAGCATTGAAAAAGGGTAAAATTTATCAAAAAAGAGACAATTTAAGCACCCTTGCCTCTGTGAAGAACCAAATGACAAATGTATACTAATCACATATTATTGAAATATTTTGGTCAAATTACAAGAGAGAGAAAAAAAGACTATCCAAGGACGGAGAGAAAATTTATGAAAAGTTTGAAAGTAAAAATAGGAGGGTGGAGGAAGAAAGTGAAAGTGATCGCCAGAGATTGATCAAAACATAATCACCCTTAGACTTTGATCTTTTTTAAATCAACTATATTTTAAAAAAAGTCAGTCTTAACTCTTTTTAGTAATCTTTAGGGATACATAAAAAATTTGAAAATAAGCTTTAGCATTCATGTTTCTTTCAGAATAGTCAAGAAATTAAACTCTGCTAAGCGTTGGCTAACAGAATTTAAAACTGGTAGAGGAAAAATACAATCATGTGCGACTCACCAGCTAATATGAGCATCTTTGGAACATTACAAGAAAGAAAGAGATTTGACATTCCTCTGAACCAACCTATAAACCAATCAAACAGCAGGGAAGACAAAGAGGATCATCATCGGTAATCACATCACAATAATAATAATGATAATGATAATATGTCAATTTTTATAGAGCATATATTCAACTTCGCTTGATCATATTATTACCCAGGCTGTAGCAAAGCTGCCTTACAGACGCCAAAGCATTTAAGGAATAAATCCTACCAGGTACCTATTCATCGTAACTGGATTGAGTGCAAGGTCAATGTGGATCAGGAACATAAGCCATGACTTGGATTCAAACCCACAACCCTCTGCTTCAAAGTCCAGAGACAAATCCACTGGGCCACGACACTCCACAGATGATGTGAGCCCTGTATCACAGAGCTCAGTGCTTGATCTTATGACTGATTCGAATTATTGATCTACATTTGTCATCATGTGCAAATTAAGCACAAGCAGACAAATCAACTGTACAATTGGTCGCTAAATGTTATGTTACAAGACCCTGGTGTAAATATACATTGTTGTTTGGTAGCAATTAATTTAAAATGTCTTATTCTTACAAGATATGAGAAATAAATAAAGACAGGAGTGCATGTACATTATTATAAAATAAACTGTATCACATGATCAAAGACAGCCTTATGGGAATGCTCTGAAAGTTTCATCAAAATCTGATAAACAAATAGCTAAAACAACAAAGTTATTGAATTTTAAAATTTAGCAATATATTGTGAAAACAGTTATATGCACATCGTCATGAATATTCGTTAGATGGGCTGATGATGTCCCATCCCTACTTTCTTCTTTTTTAAGTTATTACATGAAATCATAATCTTTTCATACATGTGTGAATGACACGTCTCCCTTATAAAGAAATAAGTTGCATCAATGAATATCTAATGCACTTAATCAGTTGTAATTCCAATATTTTTGGTTCTTGAAGGAAAAGCAATCGAATATAACCTAATATCACTTAATAAAATAAAATAGAACAAGTGGAGATATGACATCAGTTTGCTAATTGAATATTCATGAAGACATGGCTAGAACTATTTCACTGGAATAATGCATATCTTTAAAATGCCATAACTTTGTTATTCCTTGTCCGATTTGGATCAAATTTTCAGTTTTTTGTTTGTTTTTGTATAATGAAACACCACTTGCTCCACTCTTACTATCTCCGAGGGCAATAGAGTTAGGATTGAACTAGATTTTTTTGTTCAGAATAATGTAAAGATAAGGATTAGGGTTTATTTGATTTTGGAGGTTAGAGTTTATGTTTGAGATAAGATGCATATTTTCCATCGCCAGAACAAATGTCATGAAACCAACCCCTTATACATTAGTTCAGCTTGCATATATTGAATTTGCCTGTCTGTGTCAAACTGATGCATAGGCTGAAAGCAATCACAGAGATGGCTCTCATTATTGCCTTTTTTTTAGGTGTAAGTAAATACTATTGTTCAAAATATCAAATATCTGAGATTTTTTTGCCTTTTTTGGGATGAGGTCATTGAAGGGTTGTTTATGTCTGCTATAATTAACATGTAGATATTCTGCTTATGATTACAATTCAATCTAACTGTAACACATTTCTTTCATGTTACAAGTTAATCATATACTAACCTGCCCAATACTGTTCTGTTTTACCAAGGTCTATCCTCCATGTGTATGGAGTATGGCTTGCCTAAAAACAACAAACAGAATTAATAAGTTTAAAACAGACAAACAAATAAACATAAAACTGATCTACCTATATATGTCAATCTTCACCTTCTCTGGCCATTTAATAATGATTACCGGTATACATTTAGAAAAAGAGAAAAGAGACTAAAATAAAAAAAAAATGGCCCTAAACGACCTAGAAAAGCATGAATACCACACCTTCCATTAAAAAAAACCTTGTATGGACAGTTTATCTGAGGATGAAGTCTTTGCTGGATTGAAATTAATGGTGTCCTGTACCTGGCTTGATGAGGATGCAGCTGCTTGTGTTGAACTCTGAGGCACTGCCTCATTTGATTCTCCTTCTTCTGTAATAACACCATCCATAGACATGCTAGGCACTGGTGTATTGACTTCTGTGGGTTTTTGTGATTGTAAACACCTATTGAAGAATCAGAAAACAAATTATTTGATGACTCACCTCTATTTCATGTTTAATAGTAAAATTAATTATTGTGATCTGATCATTTCTTTCAATTCTTGACTGTAATTGCAAATAAAAAATAATTCCTGTTCTTCTCGCCCAATCAATGGACAGAATTCCAGTAGCTTATTACAGTAGACTGTAACTTGAAATTGAAATCAATTTTATGACACATCACTGCAACAAGGATGTGTAAAAAAATCCTTGATGTTTGAATGATAGAAGTAATGAGTAATAAAAATTGTAAAGAAATTGTTTCAAAGACAATTTTAGAGATTACTACTCAATATTGCTATGAAATGAATAGTTATTTTCTTTTTATTGTAATAACTAATGGTTGTCACCCAGTGAATAAGATAAGCGTTTACCATAAGTATTAACAATATAACGAAACTTCCTCAGCAAGCCTTTAAAATTCCATTATTTTAGTTTATTTTCAATGATACCCAATCAATTTTTACAATTTTTGTTCTAGTAACATCCACTTAGCATAATACAATACCTAGACACATTTGTACAGATTAATTGAATTGAAAATTTGAAATTATTTATCAATTGCTGTGACACATATGCATTTCTGACCTGTAATACTGTTAGACAGTGTACAATGAAGACTCTATTACTTCAGATAAATGTCTCCAAAGCTATTCTACAGTGCGTATCAAAAAAAAGTTTACACTTTGAAAAAATCCTGTAAAGTTATGCATTTGTAATATCCTGAAGATTTTTCCACATTTAAACATTGGTACACGTCCATTAAAGCAAATAACGATATAACTGTCAAAAAATATTTCCGCTTGAGTGAGCACCACTAACTTTTGAAAAGTTAGTGAAAAATGATTTGCGCAGAACATTGAAATAGTTATGCGAATAAAAGTAGACCGTAATCATGAAGAACACATGGAATTTAGCTAGTAAAATTTATATGAAGATATCTTCTACTTTGTTAGACTTGTTTCCTTG